>NC_134396.1:57073177-57224692 GCF_035582795.1 Mycteria americana
CAGTGGTGTTTCCTTGCCTCTTCAAAAAAAAACATCTGTAGAACATCTTGAACGGGGCTGCCACAATGGTTTTCTTTTACAACCAAATAAAAACAGTTGCATTCTAACCGCTCACTATTATTATTTCCTTCCATTCTGTTTTTTGTTTACATGGGGGAGCATCTCCATATGTTCTCTAATTATTAAAAACTCTTACAGGATCTGCAAGAGTCAAGGCAGCACAAGTACAAAACCCATGAATTCGCTACAGGTTTAAACACATAGTACAGTAAAATAGTCAGGCTTCATCAGCACAAAGCAAAATATACCAAGGCAGGAAATTCAAATGTCTTCTGGACTTAAGTCAACTTTTGAAAAAAAAAAAAAAGTTATAAAAAGAAATATTAATTCACTCACCAACTTTAAAATGCATTAAATTACGCTTGTACAACTAACAGAAATTGGAAAATAGGAAAAAAGAGTAGGGATTGAATTGTATACATTAACAAATTTGAATGTTCATCTATGACTATTTTTTGGCAGCAATTAGTAAGATTTCTTTGTGGGATACATTTTGAGACTGTAATGCAGACCTTTCTCTGGTAAAGCTTAGGACCTACCTATCTTTTACTCTTGATTATTAGAAACCATAATTATTAGGCTGGTTTGTCTAAGAAATAAGATTTTAAAACCCAAGTTGCCAGAAATCTGGTCAGCAAACAGGGAAACTTTACATAGCAGTCTGAGGGCACAAGAAGTTTTCTGTTTTGCAGAAAAATACAGCAGTGGCAGCATTGAAAAAACAGCCAACAGAGGCAGAAGATAATTATATGAACTAGGGAACACACACCATCCTTAATCCAAGAAAAAAAAATATTAGGCATGATCTTGATTTTGATACAGCTCCTG
Organism: Mycteria americana; assembly: GCF_035582795.1. Taxonomy (NCBI): domain Eukaryota; kingdom Metazoa; phylum Chordata; class Aves; order Ciconiiformes; family Ciconiidae; genus Mycteria; species Mycteria americana. The sequence continues at coordinate 57,074,066 of NC_134396.1, forward strand.
GAAGAGATTCATGAGCCGGAAATGCAATTGAACCCAAGGATTACGAAGATTCAGTATAGACAGTGATGGAGAAATGGGCATAGAAACTACGGAGTTAATCATCTTGCAATTCAAGAATATATATGGAAGAAGGATAAATAGAGGAAATGTTAACAAAAACAAAATATGTCTATGACAAAATATGACTATGAAGACAGTAAGAGAGATGAGATGGAGAATAAACAGAGCTATGAAACAGATTTTCTATGCTGAGAAGCCAAAAAGAAAAACAAATGAGCATGAGATGATGGGATGGTGAGGGAGAAGTGCAGTCAATCTAAAAAGATATGGGATTCACCAAGGATACAAAGCAAGCAAGGAAAATTTGAATGCCTGAGATGACCAGCCAAAAACATGTGCAGAGTTACTAGGCGACAGAAAAACATGCTAAACCCACCTCCCACCAAAAAAACCAAACCAAAACAAAAAAACCCAAACACCAACACAAACCCCAAAACCAACACATGCCCAGTTTTACATTCTAGGATACTGACTACTGAAAAAATAGACAGAGGTGCACTGTCCAGTAAACCCTTACCATGGAAGAAGGCACAGAGGAGATGGGCCAGGGCGATGTGCCCATAAAGCGCAGGGAATAATGCAGGGTTTTGCTGAATACAGCTGTTGCAAAGAAGCTGACTTGATCTCAACACCATGGGGACCCGAGGGTGGTCTTTGCTTTAGATAAACAGCTATCAACAGCTGAGTGAATCAACTGGTGGTGTGTTTCTCCCCGAGTTCATTAAAAGAGTAGGAATGTCGCCCCGAGTTAGCCAGGCCAATATGGGGGAGGTGTATACCTGGCTCAGGCCAACATAAAGACTATGAAAACATAAACAACTAACAAAAGAATTTAAAAGAGAACAATGGGCTTGACCTGGCTTTAACCCACGCATGTCTTCCCAGCAAGACTGAGTATGCCCAGTGTCATGATGGAGCATATTAGAGAGCCTCGTAACAGGAATCATGTTAGTATTGCAATCAAGATGTGTATTGCAATTGCTGTATTCTGCTATGTGTAACATATTTGTATCGTGTTTTCAGTACGTTTTGTATCACTCTGCTAAATCAGAAAACCCATGTAACATCAACTATCTTCAAATAAGTAAATCTGATGTTAAACATGACACCCTCCACACGTGGAACATCTAAAAGAACCTGGTCAGAGAGTACTGGACTCTGACAACAGGTCAGTTATATGAGGAGTCAGAACACAGATAAGCAAACTCTCCAGGAAAAAGTATAAAGTATACCTGAATGTAAAAAAATATTCTAATTTAATGTAGGAACACATGGAAAGAAAGACTACTGGCATGACAAATGGAGGATATCTCATTAAAAAAGTATTAAAAAAAAAAATCTAGCCTCATGTAGTCTAAAAGCAAAAGGTTGAGTGGATACAGCTCTTAACTAAATACAATCAGAGGTTGATGGCCTTCTTCTGAAGCATGGATGTAGGTCAGTTCTAGATCATGGGCCAGCAGTCATGTTCAGCTAGTATGCAGCTGCTATAGGGAGCTAGAACACTGACAATATCCCCAGCTTTTTCTACAGTACCTTGCATTTTGGGATTTTTGACCACAGAAGATGTGTCTTCTGGTCTCTTTTCATCTGTTACAGGATGAAAGGAACCATTTTGTAGGTGTTAACATTTCTGTTCTAATGCCAATTGATCACTGTGCTATCAAGGACTGGACTCAATGACACATACAATCCTTTCTACGTTCCCATGCTCCTGAAAATAGCATGGCAAGCTTTTTTTTTTTTTTTTTTTTGTCCTGGGTGGAGGGAGGGCAAAAGGAAAGGAGAATTTTTGTATTCTCTAAATCACAAGGCACTTCCAGCACTCAGATCCCCAACTAAGTGGAATGATTTTTAAAGCATCCAAGAAACATCCACATTCCTACAGTATATTACTTCTGAAAGACGTAATATTTCTCTCCTCATTTTTAATATTTCTACCTACCTACCTGTCTGGGCTTTACAGACAACAAAGAGCTCACTGGATCTTCAGTTACCAGCTGAGCTCTGCAGCTCCTGTCCTTTCAAGAACTATCATTGTCTTGCGCAACTAGGGTTTTTAGAAAAGGATGTTCTGCACACATTCTAGTCTATGTACCGATGACCAGACTGCATCAGTTACAACAGCACTCTAATATATGATGAAATTATGCCACAGCATATTCACAAAGCCCTTTAGGAGAAATCCTGATGCCAGTAAAATTGGCAACAAAACCCCCAGAGTTTATCTTTTGTTAAATTACACCAACACGACATTTAAAAGTCATACCTACCTAAACTGTTATTGCTGCTAGTTGGCCAGGAAGCTATCCTATCCCTTAACTTTTTCTTTTTACAAGAGTCATCCGATATCACAGAAAGCTCCACTTCCTCCTTCCTGATTTCTCGTACCAGTTCCATGCGGCACTGACTAAAATCCTGGAAGGAAATTTTTCCATTTTCATCTGCTCCCAGCTGGTGCATGATCTCCGCGACAGACTCCTCCATATTCAGCTGGCGGCACACCATCAGCAAGTCATTCCTAAGGATATTTTTAGAGGGAAAATGGGGGCAGGGGAGGGATGAAAGTGGAAGAAAGATTGGAGAAGTGGGAACGGAGAAGAAAAAAAACAACAATTTAGTTTAGAAGAAAAGGAATACTAACTCTGTCTAACTTGGAAATGCATTAATGCACAGACATTTAAAACAAATAAGCCAACTATTGTTTTTGTCAATCCAACAAAGGAACTATGAGGCTGGCAAGAAATTACAACACAGAAAGACTATGGAAAAGAAGGGAACATCTTTCTTTGTGTTAACCTCTATTTTCATGCTATTATTAACACTTCTACTAGCAGAGACGGACACAAGGGAGAGCTGAATCCTGCTGTTGAGCTTCACAGTATCTTCTGAAAAGGTGACATAATAAGAATTTAAATAATTATCTTCTGACTGGATCAACGGCTACTTAAATTTCCATTTTACTCAGGACAGGCCAAGGAAATTTCTTTCCTACTAAACAGCAGTAAGCTAAAGAGGAAAAACATATGAAGGACAAAGAAAAGAGCAGGAAAGAGAAATACTATTTCCATTAACTGGCTTCAAGCCTGTCTGCAAACATTCTGACTACAAAACCCTCTTAAGAAGCTTGCTTGGTCCAATTGTTTACTGGAACTCACAGAAGGGGAAGGAGGGCAGTACTATGAAAAATACTCTGGCACTGACTGCAAGTGGCCAAAAGACAGCTGCAACCAAATCAACATAGAAGATATTTACAGCATACGATACATTCATAAAGTTATACAATGTGCTCTTAGGAGAGATGCATGCAAATAACCCTAAATGTACTATCCAGGCAAAAAAATTCAGCAACACTATGACCAATGCCGTTTTCTATTTTGTGTGAAGACAAGAACCTCAAGAACATACCTCAGGCTTAATTTGGGGTACAACACTAGTCTCAGGAGAAAATATTCTGAGGGGTTTATTCCCCACCACTCTTTTCTTTTTTAAAACCAAGGTAAGATTAAATATTTTGAAAGAATTCTCAACAGTAGCAGTTGGTAAAAAAAAAAAAAAAAAAAACAAAACACCAAACACATTAATCAGAAGTCGATAACTAAGTAAAGAAAGGTGAATAACCATTAACAACTTCATTCAGGCAACAACAGGAAAGAAGGTAATGAATGTGAATTGGATATGAATGTAAGTGGCCTCCTGGACAAACAACTGATATTCTCCAACAGTGGCGGATGTGCAGCTCAGTGAAATTCCTCAGTCATTTGCTGCATAAGAGACTAAATCAACCTGTCAGAAAAGGGAGGGTTTTTTGAAGATCTTGTCATACCGTCTTTTTTCAAAACGTAAACCACTAAAAACCCCACTGCTCTTCTTATGCAAACCCAACTCTGCAGCTGTAAACCCAGACCAAATAATCTTCCTGAGCTTACAGAGAAAGCACCTCTGCTCCTTTCCAGATGCTCATAGTTTTCATAAACAGCAGGAGACAAAGTTGATAGACTCAGGCCTGCCTCATTCTGCTGCTACTCAGAGAGACTCAGCCACCAAAAAAAGGAAGAGCCAAAAGACCCCCTTTGGTCCTCTTTTCTTCCTGTTCCTCTCCCACCTAGCTCTATCTCACTTTAGAGAGGAAGAGTCACGGGTAGAGAGAAGGAAACAAAATCTTGAAACTTCTCCAGCAACTGAAGGAAGGCAGATACATATTTGTCAAATGACAACTAATCACATTCTAAATAAGATGTGGGTAACTCCATTCAGTCAGATCTGAAGCAACAGCTGCTCTACACTATCAAAATCTTCTTGTGCTCCATTCTCTCTGATCTCAAAAGTTAAAAAAATTACCACTACTTTGCCACTCTCACATTTCACTATTTCTTTCCTGCCATCGTTTTCTTAAATACGTCTTGGGTTGGATTGCATAATACTACCACATTGACTCACAACGCAAATGGTATGAATACGTCATGGTTTCTTTTAAGTGTTGCTTACTTCTATGTTGTACAAAACCTCTCTGTAGGAGGAAGGTAAAGGAAATGGGTAATAATATTAGTACTATGTGAATTATTAGCATATTTAGTAGTGTTATTATTTCATTACTAGTATCTGAACATCATTCAGAAGGCTTCTATGAAAATATGATACAGTGAAATATCCAAAGTTCTTGCATGAACAGTTTCACTAAAGTAATTTAATATCACAATCAAGGTCCATCTATTCTACAGAAAAAAGCTGTACGTCAGGTGGGGCTTTTTAAGTCTGCTCCACACAGGAATTCCAGAGTTGCCCCAACAGACTTCTTGGCAGAAATGGTTACAGTAGAACTGGAGAGTGTAATAATAATAATTACATCATGACCATATATTTTAGCAGAACATAAATAAATAAAATAAAATCTCCACTTATGACAAGAAATAACTTCATTGCAAGAGAATTAAATTACATTACATAGGCCAGATATAAGTGGTTGATACCTGCAGTTAAAATTTTGGTAAGACTTTTGCTCTTAGTTTTGAATCTGGTCAATGAATAAATACATAAATAATCTTAGCATGGCTCAGTTCCCATTTTTAAAAATTAAGACAACAATACAAACCAACCTCACAAGAGCGTTGCAAAGGAAAATACGGGTGACAAAGCATTCAAATTTTCACAAGGGCAATGACAGATACAATTAAGCTATGTCTACATTAACAATTGAAAGCGGACCTAGCCTGAATTCAGGTGCCAACAGCTAAATCTGAATTACCTTTAACGGCAGTAGTGACGTGGTGAGACTGACAGCAACTGCTTTAGGCATCACTTCAACCGCAGCGACAAACCCATGAGCAGCCATTGACAAAGGAACCCTTGTGCACGCGGTGCTATGCGTTTGCTCCCTCGTAACGGATCAGGTACGGCACCACAGACTGAGGGACTCCCCAGAGGAGTGCTACTTTTGAAGTAAGTCTCGGGCAAGCAGTGCGGAGCGATCCTGCCAGGGGCTGCTGCCCTAGCCCGAGAAGGGCCACCTTGCCACGCTGGGGTGGGGGGAGGCCGTGGCACTGGCAGGACGCCTTGCGCAGCCCTGCCCGTGACAACTGTAAGCCTCCATCTCAGTACAGCCCACCAAGGACATCTCCAAATCCATATCTGGTTCCCGACAGTCAAAAGGTCCTAAGCTGTCTCTCCTGTTGTGCAAATATGAACTGAGTATCACTTGTAGCACCTACAGCCTGAGGACATCGCCTGAAGCAACCTATAGAAGCGCGAGAAAAGATGTAATGAATTACAAAAACCAATAAATTGCAGACTACTTGAGTAACTGAGGACTACAAGCACTACTGAAAATAGATTTCATTTACTTGGAGTGCATCATGCAATCTGAAATGACAAGTTTCCCTAATCTCCATCTACAAACATTATCAAAAGGATTTCTATTTTTAAGTAAAGAAGAACATTTTCATTTCAAATTCTACAAACATTCCCATGTAGATCTGCAGGAGCTTCTCTATGTAAACAGCTACACATTGAGAAGCACAACTAATTGGAACTTATAGTCACTTTAAAAGAAAATTGTCTCAAAAGCATTCTGAAATGTAAGAAAAATAAAATACTTGGGAACATAAAATTCCACAACCAGTGATTACGACACCAGAGGGTTCTACTGCAGGTATGGCCCTACTGCTTAATAACAAACCCAAAGAATCCTCTTTTTTTAATGAAAACACCTCTATTTATAAAATAATTCAGCCACCTATTTTGACTCAACTTTTAAAATCAAGATGACTATAAAAGTCTCTCCTGAGACACCAGTTCAATACAGATGAAAGCTTGTCTTTGGCAGAGAGATGTAGATAATTCCAGTACATCTGCTCTTAAACCTAAATGTTCTCTGTTCTGTGGGAGTTAACTGACATCTTTCCACTAACTATTACAAAATTTGGATCCATTTTTATGGTGACAGACACACAAGAGACAGTTGGGAACAGGAAGCCTCTAGCATAGAGAACCCACTCAACCCATCTAAACATATTTCAAATTAATTCTTACCCATATTTAAAGGCAGGAATTTTTCAGAGCCCAAAGGGTTGGGCATTTAAAGCTACTCGGATGCTCTGAAAGTACTAGCTAACATGCAACTTATAAACACCTGCCACCTTGTTACAGAACTGTTTTATTAAACACTGTCTTACAGTCTTGCTCACCTTAAGCTGGTGAGCACTGGGAGAAAAAAAACCAACTAGAAGACACAGAATAAACAGAATTTTCAAAAAACCACAGGATTAGAGTGGATAAGAGTTACAGGACTAGTTAGGTTTATGAATACCATAATTTGTAATATTTTAAAATATTTAGACTCTTTTTAGTCTTGGTAAGGCTTAATTTCACTTTTTGTGCCCCATTTTCTCTTCAGTAACTCTCCTGGGTTTTGTCCAAGGTACACAACTGGAAATCAGAACCTCGACAGTCAGCTTTATTATTTAATTTGTGGTTAAAGTTTAGCTCTTCAGACAACAAAGAAACCAAAACACAAACCACAACAAAATCGAAACTGTAATAGTTCCCATAAAAAAAATAAACCAACCTGGACTTTCCATAGTATCACATTCTATTAACAGTCTCAACAGACTATATCACAAACATGTAAAAAACCCCAGATAAAAATACATATTAATTGACATCAGTGCAAGAACACAGGCCCTAAACCTTTTTTCATCCCACAAATGAGAAAGATATTTTGGATTCAGCAAGCTTGCTACATAATATTAAAACCTTTCTCCAAAATACATAATCTGGAATATTTTTAGATTAAGGAGCCCAATACTAGGAGAAAAAAATAATTTGCTTAAATAGAATATTTTAATTTAACCTTGAATTAATTTCACTTTCACTGGAAAAACATACTAAAAAAAAAAAAAAGTAACATGTAAGAGGTTTTAAAGACATGTTATGTATCAGGACAACAAAACCTAAATTTTGAAAACAGCCAGAAAGCAAGTCAAGGAAGCTGTAAAGCTGAACTCCTGCCATCACAAGAAACTGTTCTTTTAACACGAAATCATCAGGTTATTCTGTCGCAATCTGTTCTAATTATTTAGCCATCCACCTACCACACCAATCTTTCAACAATTGTCACACATTCCATCTTCTTAATTCCTACTAACACAGTTTAAAACTACTTAGATTTTTGTTAGATTTCTCTAACAAAAAAATGAGCCTAACTTATGACTTTATTTAAATTTGAAACATACAGATTTTTCACCCCCAAGAGAAATTAAATGCAAAAATACTGTCATACATACTGCATGCTATAATAATATTGGGCAGTTAAACACATAAATCAAGCATATACATGTATACTTTAAAAATTACAACATACAAGTGTTCAAGGGTTGTTATTTTTTTATTTGGGTTTTTTGGTTGGTTGGTTGGGTTTTTTTTAATAAATGGAAGATCAAACTTAAAGTGAGTGAAACTTCTGTTAGACACCAAAACAGGATCAGTAACGCAGTCTTTTTCTTTCCTAGAACAGCCATACTCCCTGCTGTACTCACTTTTACCTTGTTCTGATTATCGCCTTGGTAAGCATGAGGAACTACCTAGGTAAGCATACATACACGCTGCACAATACCTGCAAGGGGTTGGCTCTGAGCCTGAACAGAACCAGTGGAGTAATCTTCCTGTTCTTTTCCCATCTTACGTTCTACCAAATTTATAAAGGAAGTCTGGTAAGGATGGTTCTACAGCCACTACATTACACCAAGAGCAATTATATATTTACTTAAAACTATTTAAATTTTCAGCTATGGAAAAGCATTTAATTTAAAAACATTTAATCTTTGCTTATACAACGTGCAGTCTAGGTGCACAAATACCTTTGAAGAAGAAAAGTAAAAATTAAAGATGCACCCAAGTTCCCCAGAGGCAAGTAGGGTAAATAAACAAACAACGTTAAGAAAACCTGTTCCATGCAGTTGTGTTGTGAGTCACTTCTAGATCAATACTGTAGATAAACAGTGATCTATTTGAAACATTAATTTATAAAGGACTAACCTGGAAATGCCTGTCTAATGGAGCACTCCGTAGCATCCCCAGGAAATGAAGCAATAAGAAGTTGCTGATATAAAATACATACTGGAATCACCAGAGTTAGATCACTTTTACCCTTGGTAGGAGCATGTTTAATTTAGTTCCCTGGTGCAGCCACCAATCTCCAGAGCATCCGCTGCCGGTCACTTACCCGACTGCTACGTTTCTGGGCCTCATGCAATGCTCTGACTCTCACAGCAAGTCAAGCCCCTGACTGATTAAATCATGGAATTACACCAGTTCCCTGGCTTTGACTTTTCTATGACCAACCACAGGCAAACAATCCTGGCAATGATCTCAGAATTGTTTTTTTCCTCAAACAACTCACATTTGCTACTCATACTAAAAGAGCACTTTCCTAAAATACCTGATTTTGCTTTCTCGTTAAGAAGCTGTGGGCCCTTGCAAAAGAGAAAAAGAGAAATCTGGTCTGAGTGAAGGCTGCCATGTCACAGAAAATGCTAACAGAAGTCTCTCCCTCCAGCTGAGCATTCTCCAGACTTCCGTATCTGGGCTTCAACTACATGGCCTCTGCAGGTTTCAGCTGGTGTCACTGCTTTCGTGAAGCTTGAAGACAAGCAAGTAAGACCAAGACTTCCACATACCTTAAGCACACCCTCCCCCAGGAATTTCACTGTGTGGGATTTGATCTAGCAAATGAAACAACAGTCTAAATTTAGAAGACGTGCTGCATGCAGAATTCTAAAGCTGCTCTTAGTTGAGACAGTGCGTGAAAGCGGGATGCAACCAAAACCATACTTTTTGCCTCTATTTCTTCGCCAGTCTTTGATTTAGACCTAGGACAAATAAAATCCTCCAAGAAGTACCTCACTTCTTTCTGCCAACCAAAGATTTCCTGCAAATCACCAATCTTTTCTGCCCTGCCAATCAGCTTCTCTCCAGATGAGAAGTAGCTTTCTACTCTGAAATTCTTTCTAGTCCTCTTTCCTGCCCATCATTCCGGCTTCCCAAAGGATTCTGTCTCATCTTCCTTTGCTCTGTTTTCTACTTCTCCATACAAACAAGCAAGAACCTGGGATACAGCAGGTCAGCTTGCTGCTGTCAAAAGCGATGATCCCGCTCTCCCACTTGTCTCCCCACACTCTCCTCCACTAGGGCTGCCTCGGCAGGCGGTTAAACCAGCACAAAACTGATCATAATAAAGGGAATAGTTTTTGTGTACCTAGCTCTGCACACCAGTTCACTACAGAGGGAGATAGCCAGCACTAGGCCAATAACAGCACCATTCCCTTCAGAGGCAAACTAGCCTCCAGTTACCTATATCATTAGACAGCCTGCTCATCTTCACTTTCCACAACTCACGGTCCTACCAGGACAGGCAACCATATCCTCACCTTTGTGATACGGGACCTACGGCAACTCTTATATCTGGAGACCTTCAACTGACAGATCAATTCTATCACGTTGACCAACACTCAAACTTCACACGAATTCATCCATCAACAAACCTCATAAAAAAAGCTGTCCTCCAGCTCACTCTTTTGGCCACCAATGAAAAAAACTTCAGATAAAAGCTCATCATCTCATTCTTACAACTTGAAGTAAGTACAAATGTACAGCTGATAAACTATAGCATTACACAAAGACTACATGGACCAATATTCATGTAAAGTTTTCCAAGGAAAGTTGAGAAAACAGTCAGCAACAACTGCAAAACAAAGTACAGGTAGGTTTCCACTGAGCTCAATCTTCAATCAGAACTTCCAGAGGGTCACGGAGTGACACCTTTTGCTCGGAGTAGAGGATAACCTCTGTCAGAATTTTAGATGGGGAAAGGAATGGCTAGGTAACATGCCCTAAGCATCACACGAAGCAGGTTGTACAAAATGCTTATTTCTTAGCCTGTAGCAACAGGAGTAACTCACCACGATTCCAAAGCCATCTGAGATACCCAGAACGCATAAGCAACAGAGAATGTATATTACAGATGCCCTCTGTATTACACTATGATCTTTGGCAAACAAAGCATCTCAAGGTAAGCACCCAAATATACTTTTGAAGGTTACCAGACTAGAAGACTATGTCCACTGCTCCATTTGCAAAACATGACTAAAACAACATCCTCACCTACATGTGGTGCTGGAGGGAGAATTTATGTAGTTTTGTATTCCACCTAAGGCCTGATAAATGTTTTGACTTTACAAAAGAGAAAAACAATTCAGGAAAGTTTGACAGCAGATGTAGCAGTCTGGTAGCCTAGGAAAGGAGACAATCATACACATTAGTTCTTACTTATCATGCTTTTCTGAAGAACTAATTTCCAGAACTAGCAATGGCCACAAGAAAGAAATTTCTGTTCCTCTAATGAATTTACACTCAGAAACATGAGATTTCATTACCTTTATCACAATCTCAACAGTTACCAGTTTCCACAGACCATTTCACGTCCAAGTACTTTAGTAGGTATTTTTTGATTCTCCAGTTATCTCAATTATTACTGATTTTGATGGTTTAACAACACAGAAGCTATTACTATCTCAGGTACAGATCATCCTGGTAAACTCATTCAGCATTTCCATGTTATCTTTTACAGGAAGAGGTAAAGCAAGACTGAAGTTACAGCTCCTGCAGTAATAATCAGGGCAAGTTCAGAACTGCTGGAATTTTCCACCTGCTACTACCTGGATGCCCCGAACAATGGGCAAAGAATGAAGAACTACAAACTTACTGCAACAATACATCTGCCTGGCAGCTGCTGTTAGGGAAGAAGTCCCACAGTTCTAATCTCAGTTTAATAAAGTACATTCATTCTCATCACTACTATTCATACATAGAAAGACTGATAAATTGATGTGTAAACAATTTCTTACATGTATGTTGGGAATAGTCAGTACATTGTTTAATGAAATGGATTTTGTTTCAAGAGTATTCTTTTTGGTTTTATTCCCTACTACTAGAGTACCTAGTAGTATTCATCTACACTTAACAAATCACTTTTTAAATGAATGTAAAAGATACACAGTAACACCCACATTGTTCATTTTTTATGTAAAGTTCCATTTCCTTTTTACTGTCCCAATATTCTCTCTTTTCTGTGTATCAAATATATTGTCAGCACAAGGCAAGAGCTGTAAAGGAGACATTTGCAATTAAGCTGATGTTTTTGGCAAGTCATGAATAATGTGAGGCAGGATGGGATGCAGAATAACACATTAGCTGGACACACTTGTTAAAATGCTGAGCAGCAATACTGTTGATATTGGGATTTGAAAACTCACACTGAGGCTTCAGCTTTAACATCTTGTTGTGATCAGGAAGGGAATTCACCCAGATGTTTTTTCATGCTACATGAAAACTTGGGAAGACATAAAAGCATTGCTTGACATTTGCTAGTTACCGGAATTTTTTTTCCTCTTTTTTCCCCCAGATATGAAGGAACGAAAGCAGAGTGTAAACATAAAGTTGAAAGAAAAAAAAAAAAAAAAAAGTCACTAAACCAGACCATAGTCCCACAAGGAGGTATTTATTCCACAGCCAGTGGGTTCTGCATATTTGGAGTCTATACAGCACTACATGGGGTCTTGCACATTTGCCGGATTACCCTACAAGCACAAGAGACAAATTGCAAAACTCGGCAAATAACCTCTTAAACAGCGGAAGACAGGCAATGAAGTTCTAACAGTGGAGAAAACACATCTGACTCAAAAAAACAAGACAAAAAAAGTGCTGCAGAAGTAAACAAGGTGGCCATGTTCGCAGGGAGAAATTAGCTCGTATAAGGAAGGAGAGAGAACAGAGGAGCATAGCACTGACCACATCGTGCCAGCATTTTTAAAGTACAGAAATTATTAACTTCTGCACTAGGAGCACAATATTGCTTCAAACGATTCTAAAGAAAAACTGCTCCTACATTCTCAAACGTGATCTATTCTCTTAGCATGGCATAGTAAAAAGAACCAGGGTACACAGCTGCTGTTACAGGATCAGGGGAAAATAAGAGTCAGAGAAGCTTCAGGAGAAGAAAAAGAAGACATAATAGCTTGGAGGCAAGGAAGCTGGTAGGAGTCTGTTCTAGGAAACTGAATGAAAAGGCGATTGAAAAGCAAGGAGATTGTAGTTGTGTTTTAAATCTAAAGAGGAGTAGCGCAGCATTCCATTCTCAGAATTGTGTAAGTCAATTGAACAAGCCTTGTGTTATTAAAATGTCACCCCACAGAAATACAGCACTTAATGAGACCATAGAAAGGACTGCAAAGGAAAAAACTATCCAACACTGTACCAAATGACAGGAAAAAATATACCCATGCCATTACCACATCACTGACAGATGGGTGTCTAAGCTGTTTTTGAGGCTGCCACAACCTCCATTGGTGATCTGTCCCGGTGCTTCAGCATTCTCTCCTGCAAGTTTCCTAATTTAAAACTTCACAGCTGCAATTCAGAACATTAGGTCAGAAAGGAAGTTAACAGTCTGTTTTCTGCAATCACAGTGGATAAGAAAAATAGTAATTACTTATTTAAAATCCATCATCAGATGTCCCACCTTTTTCTCAGTACAAAACTCCCATTTCTGCATCTCTGATCATTTTCAGTGAACTGCTCTTGTCTCTCTCCAACTGATCCACCAACCTGATGGATGACGGCATGCAAAACTAGACACCAGCTTAAAGTATATGCTGAAAAGAGTAGAAAAGTTGAAAGCAGTCCTGTCTTACAATGGCATGATACTGTTAATTCAATTCTAACTTGAGACCTACTATAAATCTCAGAGGATTTTCTTCAGTCGCACGTCCTGTATTTTTACCACCCAATGTGCTATCATGTACTTATCCCTACTTTATCACACTTGATTTTTTTCAAGCCATATCTTCAATTTGTCAACACCAATTTTGACTCCAATCTTATCCCCCGGCATGCCTCAAATCTTCCTTAGCTTACTGTAATCTCAGATTTAAGAAAGCTTACTCGTTATCATGTCACCCAGATCTTTAATCCTTAATAGTACTGATCTGGCCCAGGCCATTCTTCCAATTTCAATTTGATACAGTCTTTTATTTGTAAAACAAGCTATTGGTATCTAATGATCCCTAAGTATAGCTTGAAAAAAAACCCAAACCAAACTCTCCCCCTTACTCTGTTTCTCTGGCTTGCCTACAAGTGTCATAAAACAACATCAGAAGCCTTAATAAAGACAAGACAGAAGGCATATATTGTTTCACTTCCCCCACTAACTGCTCTTATGAGACTTGAGAAAGACCAAATGGGTTTGACACAACCTTTTCTTAACAAATCCATATTCAGCCAGTTATAGGCTGTCTGCAGACTGATCCTCATCTCACCACAATTTTGAAGAAAAGAAGCATGTTTTATCTTTCCCCATTTTCAGTTACTTCTGTCTTTTGGAAGATCTCAGGAAAAAAACCTGCAAAACAGTTCTGAGGCTGTCTTTAAGAATCTTACATCAAGATTTTCAAGTACAAATAATTGGAACAAATCCAAGTATTCTCTAACTTCTTTCTTCTCCCTTCCTTACAAGGTATTTGTTACCAGTCCTATTTGCAGGAACCATCTCACTATATTCGATATTTTCAGCGTCGGAAACAAAAAAATAGAAAACATCTCATGACTCTCAGCATCAGCAGCTCACTGGCTCCCTCTCTTGGGTACCCTTTCCCTGGTTTTCCTGTTACCGTTTCCCTACTCCGGGATAATGTTTTGTTACACTTGAAACTTCTTTCTAGTTTCATTTTTTGCCTTGCATGTTCCAATGCCTGTTCTGTCAGTACACAGCTAACTTGCAACCTGACCGCGTTCCGCTATGCTCAGCAGCAGGAGGATAATGACAGGGTAACGGTCATCCAGCCCCCAAATCCTGTATGCTTTACTCATCATTCAACCAGCTAAGCTTTTACTTCACAGCTCTGTCCTGCCTCGGCTACCTCTCACAGCACTGTTGCAGGCACGCAGCCTGGGAAAGCAGGGGGAAGGTTCCTTCGACAGCCAATACCTCCCACCATGGGGTGTGTGCCTCCCCCCCATTTCGTACTAGATACAGACAAGACTGCCAGTCTGTTGCAGAAACTTCCAGAATGGAAATGTGTGTTTTAGTGTTTTATAGACGGCACAACAAATGCACATTCTACTCATTAGAAATAACTTAAACGGTGTACTCTGAACATCTATGGCAAACTGTTAACACAAACTGCATCTCATGACCTGTGAGAACAGTGTGTCCATTTTTGGCTGAGGCTGTCATCTCTGGAGACAGGACTGTTGCAGGCAAACAAAGGTCCATTTATCAACAGAGAAGCAGAGCTTGTCAATAGAATCGCTGCCATTCCATGCTTTCCTTTGTGCTGCTTACTAGTTTCAAATTTTGCTAAAACACAGCACCAATTCAACCTACAGACTCTACCACATGGTAGGAACTACCAGAAGCATAGTTTTCGTTTAGAGGTAGTCTGGTCTTTGTTACCTAACTTACCCCTAAAAATTCCATAAGGGATTTCATTGAATAACTGCTAATACTATATCAATACTGTTTTGTTCTATTAAATACAAGAAAGTACTGCTGCAGAAAAACTCTCAGCAGAAAGGAGATGTGATCAAATGTGCTGATTACAATTAATCATTATAGCTATGTTAATTAACATACAAGGTCATGAACATGAACAGTCACTCTGTTAGAATGAATTCCACATATGTAGTATTTATTCTAAAAGATGCATGTGAACATTCACAGTAAAAATAAGGCGGATTTGAAAAGCCACATATCCACAGCGTAACTATTTTTCTCCAGATGCCATTTGAAGCCCGTCCATTGGACAACACACAATTAGGCACAACACTATCCTTGTTAATCTCTTTCATTTACCAGTTGAGATACCAAGAGTCTACAGCAGAGGTTTTATTTAGTTTTATACCTCTTAAAACAATGCCATTTTTACGGTCCTGAATTAACTTTTAGAGATGTTTCTTAGTTCAGAGCATTTGGAGTGAACCACGTTTAAAAATCTAGCAGACATAACCAGAGGGATCACAACTAAACCCCAAGCTCAAGTTTCTTGCCCCCACCTTGTGCCAACACTAAAAGTCACACAGTCACACAACGAGCCAGAACCATGAACTGACCATGATAGAAAGACACATTTCTTAGGGAGCTAGTTTTCAGCCAGGGCAGTTCTTCAACCGAACAAATTCTAGTGCAGACAGAGCGAAACTTCAGGACTGCGCACAGTGGAACAACTCATTCGGCAGCATAAGTTGACTTCAAAAAAACATGAAACCTCCACTTCCTTTTCCCTGTTCATTTCATAAGGAATGCAGGCACCTAGCTTAGGGCTGTATATTTGCAAGAAAGGCTAGGTGCCCAAGCATCTTGTGAGGCTCCTTGCTCCCCATCAAAACGTGCATGACCTGTTGCTTGAATCAATTTCAGACACTAAATACCCTACCCCAGCAATCTAAGGCAAATAATTTTTTGTTAATTGTTTTAGAATCCACCCACAATGGCCAGCAAAATACTTGCACGTCGCATCCTCAAACGGGACAAACAATGGGAGACAAAGAAATACAAGGAATTAACCACCCACTGGCAGAACTCTCCTTTCATCCAAGTGCCTCCCAAAACAGTCAACCCATCCATTAATTTTTAACTATAGGTTTTGGCAAGTTAATTCTGAAAACATCTAGGAAGCTGCTCCTAAGAAACATGAGCTAACCAACAGTGGTTAAGGAGGATGCTAACTGCTGTGTCTGCTGTAAGCAGAAGATGCAATCACACATGAATGAGACAAATTCAAATATTTACTGTAGTCCCAGTCATACTGCCAGAACAGCCACCAGTGGTCTCTGTGTTATAAACCTAGGGCTCTGGATTTGCTAGAAAGGCCAGGTACCAAAGCATCTTGTAAGGACCCCTGCTCCCCATCACCCTTGAGAGGAGAGTAATAGAGTATACTAGTGAAGTTATAAGCTTTCAGAATTGCTGCCAAGAAACCCAAGAAAACACAAGGCAAAAAATCCCAGTTTAACAACTACTTTTTTTTCCCCCTCCAGGGCCACAGTGGGGAAATTACTGACTTTAAAGAGAGGTTCAATTGTCTTACAGTAATAACCCCAATAACATGGTATTAGCAACAACCTCATTAAAAATTAATAAAATTCAATAAAAAATAATAAAGATAAGAAACAACTTAAGAACTTACAAGTTAACTGAATGGTAACTTTCAAAGGGATCAAAAAGTTTGACAATTGTCTTCCCAGGTGACTCAGTGTTTGCTCAGGTTTTCCGCATTACAATCTACCTGGACATCAAGCTCCCAGGAAAAAGAATACAGTAACACCAGGTAACAACAAGCCTGAGATATATACTTAAGACACTTTTCCCAGATTACTAATGCCAATGAGGAAAGAAAAATGCAATAACCTGTATAAAACAGACCAACTAACTTTACTAACTTTAAAACATTAATAACTCCAGCTAAAATGTTGTATTATACCCCTTCACATGTCTGATGTTTACATAAGAACTGGACAGCTAACTAATTATAAAAATATGAAAGGTTCAGAAGATTCAAGTTTGGATATATTCCTTTGACTCTGTATTAGTTGTAACAAATACAGACTTTGAAACACATAAGCCTTTAATGAATGTTGATTCTTGGTACGTTTTCTAGACACAATATTTAACAAAGGGGTACTTTTTTATTCATCCTAAACTAAGCGTACAGGGTGTCTCTCTGGCTTTTCATCTACATCTGTATATCTATCTTCCCCCATAATTTACTCCTTTTTTGGTTACAATGCTCTGAGAGGACGTGTGGAGGACAAAGTTAGAATTTTGTGGGGTTTTAGTCTATACAACTGTGGAACCATTGACTAAGGCAAGTCCCAAAAGAAACAGAGAAAACAGACTACAATCACGTAAAAAACAGCACAGTGCTTCCACTCACCATCTTATTTGGCATACAGTAAGTATTGTGCTGTATCCACATAAAAGCACTCCTTCAGTTACATGGATCACACACACTGTGACAGCTTCCTAATGGAGATGGATGAAAAATAAAATTAAGTCTAGGAACAGAACCTGGGAGCTGAAACTGTTTTCAAGGCACACTCAAAAACAAGTGCAAGGACAAAATCAGTTTTACCAAGGTTCAGGCATTTTTTTTCTGGAATTCCTAAAACTGAGTTGCACGAAGCTTTCAGGTGGTTAAAGAAAGCACAGAGCAAACAGTCCACATCTCAAGTGAGAATAAAATCTTGTACTGGGGTTTAACAACTTTTCCAACTCCATGGTAAGATCAGCCCAGCAATATGAAGAGCCAGACTGAATGCAAGGACTAAGCAAAGCCTTGTCCCCATCTTGGTGACATTTTGCAGACTGCTTCTAAACGATGTTCCCTTGTTAGACAGCTGGATTGAGGCCAGACTTAGGACTGTACAATACTGGAACCAAACTGCTTTTGAAATCTGAAACCCCAGTACCTGCAAAACTAGCAGAATAACATTACTTCTCTCACAAGTCTTCAAAGGCAGTTTTTTATTTCCACCTGTTCTGGTACAGAGTTGATCTTTTTTAAACCTCTTGCTTGTAGGATACATGGCTTTATCGTTCCTAGTCTGCTGACACCTGAGCACTCACAGCAGCTTCTACTTACACATTTTGTTCCTGTTGCTGCTTTCAACCAGCACAGAATAGCCTGCAGGGACTAGAAAGACATGCAGAATATTAACTCATGCCCAAATGAAGTTTTCAGAGATCCTGACTGAATGTATTTGCATGGGCTCATAAACGATCATCTTATGGGTAAAACCCATGTTTTACCAGCACGGGGCTGCAGAACTGCATGTACGGTATGTAAAACTTTATGCCCTCAACAGCAAAAGAGGCTGATAAAATCTTTGACAAACCTGCCTGTTTATGTTTGTACATTTACAGAGTTTAGTATAATTTTAGAGGCAATTACCAAGTCAGAACAGTCTCCAGGAGGTTTCTAGTGTATATATGAGCCAAACGATAGAAAAGCTCCTTGTTCAGATCTTTTTGCACATTCTATATATTGGGCTTATTTCAGAAAAGGCATCATGTTAACATTGCACTCTAAGTCCACATTATTACACTGATACAAGTGCCTCTGCTCACCTTCTCCACAGTTGTCCTGAGACTATCTATGGAAGGAAAACAACGTAATCACAGCAGAACAGAACCAGAAGTTAAAGAAAGAAAATACAGTGACAGGAAGACCCTGCTCATGTTTTTTTCCTATATGTTTTCTTGTTGCTACCACTGTCAAAACTGCTTTGGTAAGTACAGCCTTTGAGAAAAAAGGCCTTTTTCTCTTGTCAACAGAGTTGTTTGCACTCTGCTTGGCAACTCCCCAACACTGGGAAATTATTAATTGCTATACACAGCAGAAAGGAGGAGTCTGAGAACCTCGTGGCCATGCAGTAGGTATATTCTTCACATGGTTGAAGACCTTAACATAGTGCAGTCAGCTCCCTTGGGAACAATGATTGTTTCACCTCAACATCAACAGAGCGTGCCTCTGCACACTGAAGAGTAGCAGGAGAGGAGGCTAGCAACCACCCAAGGCCAAATCTCTGTCTTCCTTAATTCTAGTAAAAGTGTAACAGTTACCCTATTGATGAATTTGGAACTCGGTATCTATCAATTTATTTCTCACTAAATATCTATGCCAAATACTACGCACTTGTTTCATTTACCTATTTTATTTACAGGACCTTACACAAGTACATCACAGTTTACCCCAGACCGGTAGCTTCTTCATGGGTTTTTCCCCCTCGTAACAACGTGCAGTGCAGCTCTGAGCTCATAATTTACTCATCTTCTATGACATTCAGATCACTACCTCCAATTTATATATGAATTTTAAAACATATGATGCTTGGACAAGATCTCTGACAGCACTTTCTATGAACCTCATTTGTGGTTTCATATGGAGCTATAGCCTAAAGCATACTGTATTCCCTTGGAACAGCTGCAAGGAGAAAAGTCAGATTAGTCTTAGGAAACATCTATATTCACTCCAAACACTTGCAATAATTACCTTTTTTTAAAGGGAAGAGTAAAAAAAGGAATAGCAAAAGATTGTTTTAGGGAAAAAGTAACTTTTACACTACTCTTCAAACACAAAAATCGTGGACACTTCTGTAATTTCATAGTTCTGTTGCATATATGTTCTCTCCTGAAGACCCACCAAGTCAAGCAGGACAAATTATGTGCTACTATACTACAACCAATTAAAAGTTTGGTCCATACTCAGGCAATAAAGAATAAAACATCTCATGTTTTAAATAAGGACCATATGTTTTAAATAACTAAAGGATTATTTTTATTCCAAAATTCTCCAGCTATAAGGCCACTCTCTACCATTTATTTAAGAAGATTCCAAGGCACTCAGTTTGGGCACTTATATTTCTCAGCAGTACTTATTTTACTTACAGAAAATTGCAAGAAAACGGGGGTGGGGGGGGTGGGGGGGTGGGGGGATAAAGAATCCTGTAAATGGACCTAGTTCAACCGAGTTAATAAATGAATTTACATGAACACTAGTTTGCAACCTGGATTATAGCAATAAATACTTTCACAATTTCTTCCACGGCTACAAAAACCCAGCTTATTTAATTATACACCAAAAATTGTAACTGGATGTCAGCCTGAATTACTAACCTGCTATGACACAGCATATGTATTTTGAGTCTTATATACCCCAAATAACAACAGCACAACAGCCAAGGCAGTAACTTGGCTGGTCACCCACAACCCACACTGATTCTATTCCTTTCATTTAATCGGTCCTTTTGTGCTTCAACAGGTATGTCTTTAAATGTTAAGCACAGAAGTTCAAGCACATTAGCAAAAGCAACCACCTGAAAAAGAGTTTAATGGTAATGGCTGTGGTGAAGAGTAACAGAGAGCATAGAAGCATAAATCTCTTCCCTTAAAAACACAATGAATAGATACATACTTTGTCTTCTTGAAAAGACTTTTTTTTCTTTCCTAATAGCATGTGGCCACTAGATGCAGAAACGCTGATTGGGGTGCCAAAGTATACGCAGCAAGAACGCTGGGAATGCCCTACTACTGCAGCCCATTAAAAAGGGAAGTATCAGCTTGTCCTTGCAAAGGTTTTGAGTTCCCAAAGCTATGCACCACTAAAACCACTCAGATAACAGATCAAATCCAACAAGTTCCTTTTAACTGCTTCTGTGAAGGGCTAGCGAAGGAGGCAGTCTTTCAGCATGTCGTTTTAACAGGCTGTATAAGCTCAATAAAAAATCAGTGGTTTTATGGATTTTTAAACATCTTACAGAAAATCTGTGGTAAAAGTAGACAAAGACATTGACCCCAGTGTAAAAAAAAAAATAATTTGTGTACATAGAAGAAAATATTTTCAAACAAATTCTACAAACAGAACTTCACTCCATTATTGTTAATATGGCAATTCTCCCTCTGAATTAAACACTAGCTTTACCTTTCTACTTCATAACCCCAGAAATTACTTATCCATGCTTAAAAGTTAAAATTGGAAAACTAGCACATTTGTAACATAATAATGAAATTAATTTTTTCTTCACCCATTACCTCCATAGCTCGTAACTTCATTTTTTAAGCAAAAGTATTTCCTGTACATTCAAAGTTACCTTATTTAGACCTTCCAGTGTTAGAATACAATAATCTGGAAACCCATTTAGTGACTTCTGCAGTAAAGATGAAATCGTTATGTGCTAAATGGAACTTCAGTACAATCCATATATAAAGCTACAAGGCAATTAAGTTTCTAAAGAAGACATTAACCTAGCCTGGCACCTGTAAAAACCCAGCATGTTCTCACTTTCCTCACTGACATCAACCAAGGCCACATATGCTGACCTTAAAAAAAAAAGCTGCAGGTGTCCTCCCCCATGCACAACCCTCTGAAGCTGAATGTATTTTTAACTGTAACATCAGATTCTGAAGCTTTTCAAAGCAAACAGAATAAAAAGCAAAACAAATGAATGCAATTAGTGTTTTTTCAGTTAACAGTTTTTTGTTAATAATGACACAACCCAGCTACAGCTGCAAAAACAAAGTTCTGCTGTAAACAGTGTTTAAGGCTGCCTTTTGCTCCCAGCAAGGCTGATCCAGCTGATCTCAAGCGCTCAGAATCCAGCCTTAATCATGGACTGCTTTGCACTTGTTTGGGTTTGGGGGTTTTTTTGGTAAAGTAACCTCTCATTGTTGAAGTATCAGAAGAATGCCAAGCACTTGCAAGATATTAAAATAATTAAGTAACTAATATTAATCCCAAAAGAAGCAAAAGCCAAGTACAAACCAAGAAGTTTGAAGTACAAGCCAGTACAAACCAAGAAGTTAAAACTCCTGTGTTTTCTTAGTACTTTCGTCTAGCTAGATGTTGCAAAATTTCAATATGCACATGTCAAATGCAATGCTCAGAGACACAGGCTTAGCATTTCATACCCCATCATTCAGCTGCTTCTGGGTTATAACCACCAACGGTACCCAATTATGCTGTATCATTTTGATATCATCCTAATTATTTAGAGCCTGAAAATTAATCAGTATCTCAGGTGAGAGCCTGAAAATTAATCAGTATCTCAGGACATGCTCCTCCTTTCCATCTGTGCCTTTACTTCCCTGCAGCTTACAGTCTGATGCACAACAAAGCATTTCCACAGCTGAGACACCATGTTACTTCATTACGAATGCAAATAGCTCTTCTCCCCATGCAATATGAACTAAATAAACATGCATACAAAATGCCTGCCTTTCCTGCAAGAAGATCTTCTCTTCCGTAACAGCTCTGGAGTTGGAAAGAAAGAAATCTTATAAACAAACTGCTGCATGTGTTACGCAAAAGACTGACCAAGCTTCAGCCCTACAAGCAGAAGAGAAGGGATACTCACTTTGAAAGATATGACAACTTCTGCTGAGTAACAGCTGCAAAACTACAAATTTCAACCCCATTGCATTGAAAATAAGTAAGTTCTGAAGAAGAGACTGAAACTAGTAAAAGGCTATAGATCAGTTCTATTCCACAAAGAAGCAGCTGACATTACAGTGCTGGCTTCTCTGTTTTCAGGTCTTTATACAGATGCCCAGGCATTTATTGCAATGTTTAACTTGCTGTGAAAGGCACAGTAACGCGCAGAAGTCAGCCTACCATCTCCACTGGGGCTACAAGGAAGGCAACAAAGAAATTGTTGCCCTCAAGGATGAGCAAAGGAAAGTCCAAGGAAGCAGGGCAAGAGGGAACAGGAAAACCAAGCAACTGTCCTGTATGAAAAAAAAAAGCAGAAGCAAGACAAACAGTGTGCACAGAATGGCAAGATTAAGTTTAGTGTAAAAGCAGATGTAACTTTTTTGCCTTTATTTTAATTCATTACATTAAAAAAGATGCAATTACCTAAGCACTAAGACTGTAAACAACAACCACAAAACCCCAGTTGCTATACTTTTTAACAGGGACCCTGTGTGTCCATGAATCAGAAAGAGCTGTCCGTAAGACTATGGTGGTGCATACTACAAATATATCCAAAAAACACTGGGCAAGTCTGCTCCTGCATAAGCCATTGCCATAAATTAGATCATGAGAGAAACTGAGACACTACGCAAAGCAAGGAACACATTCCATTTACAAGACTGATTACCCAGGCTAGCTAATGAAGTAAAGAAAACTAAATTACTCCCTCTCATGTCAAAGATCATTTGTTAAATTCACTACTGTGAATTTACTAAAGTAGTGTTCATTCACTACTTTCTCACAAATATGGAAATTTAAGGGAAGACAGTAATTTATAACACTATGTTCTCTGATCAAGGCCATACCAGTTCTGCCTTGAAGGCACAACTCCCTTCTGAAGCAAGGTATTAGCAACCTTCAACAATGAACCCACCATCTCCTGAAAGACTTTCAACCACTATCCTCTGGGCTTTATTTCTATTTCTTGCTGAAATCCAATGTCCCTCCTCAGACAGGTCCTGGAGTTTTCAAAGCTTTCAACAGTGTAGTTCAAGCAACATTCAGAAACGCCCATTTTGAAATACACAGAATACAAATTTGGAACAAAACTTAGGCAATAGAGAGAAGTCAATCAGAAATGAGTGGCTTGTGTTATGGTAGCATCACTTAACTGTCCATATGAAGCACTAAAACATTATCATTCCCTCAGTAGGGTCTTTAAATTATAAATATACAGAAGTCTACTGAGTTTACATTGCAGAAAAACATCACAGTACAGATCAGCAAGTGTGCTCTGAGGAGGCAGCGTACGCTTTAAGTGAACATCCTAAATTTTCAGACATCAGAATAATTTCCATGAAGACAGTAAACAAACGGAAAGAGAAGCAATCTTAACACAGTGGTTGGAAAGCATACATTTTCAAAGTTTACATTTCAGAACCACAACTGTCAAAATAATCATTAGACTGGGGGAAAAAGAGTGTTCAGGGAGCTGTTTAGATAAGAAATATCATGACCCTTAAATTTTATTTTTAAAGTCACTGCCAGCTGTTACAGATTTTCAACAACTTTCTGGCACCAGAGAGATGACAGTGGGGATTGAAGTTTACTTAGCCTTTTTGCAGGGTCGTATTCTTGGGTTTCAGGTTAGAAGACAGACTTAGAAATTCCCTCACTCTGACTGAGCTCTCTAGAGGCACTTACTAACTGCAACTAGGATAGGTGTGATTTTGAAAATGAAAGCTTCCACCATCTCCGGCAAATCACGCCTTTAGAAGTTCAGTATTTTTAAAATTATGGTGCGAGAGCAGAGCACTAGCTCCAGAAATATCCTTCCAACAAACCCCAGTCCTGACCAAAACACACCGCCGGTGCTTCCAGATACATGAACATTACACACTGCCAGTACTTCCAGATACATGAACATTTCATTACGGCTTATTTCCAACTATCTACTGCAAATGCATAAACTCACCACTTCCCCCTCAAAATCCGCCAGCCTGGGTCACAATCCCAAAACTAACTGGGGACCAGAAGAGGAATTTAAATGAGATTGTATAATAAGGATATTGATAAAAACATATTAAAAGATAAAGTCAGATGATCTGGGAGATCAGTACGAACTTTCTCTGAGATTACCTGTGACCAGCTTTGTTTGCTTACCTGCAAAAATCACCTGCCTAGTGCGTGAGGCGGTAGGAAGCACCCAGGTCAGAAGGCGTGACCTTCCAGACCCGGGGGCAGCGGAACTCCTGCCGGCGGTATTTGTCAGCCCTCCCCGCCGCCCCCTGGAAGCTCTCCGTGCCGAGGCACAGCCAGACCCCGCTCCCAAACCCCTCGCTCCGCAGCCAACGGCCGCCCGAGAGGCGGGAGGGAGCGCGGGCGCGCCCCGGGCGGGCTGGCTGCCGGCCGGCCGCTGCGCTCGGCGAGGTACCGGCCGCGGCAGGCGGGGCTGGCCGCGCCGCGCCACAGCGGGCAGCGGGCACGGGAGACGGGCGGTGCCAAGGTCCGTCCCCCGCGCTGCCAGCGGCAGAAGCCGCCGGGCGGCTGCCCCGCCGGCGGCGCGGAGGGTCCGGCCTGGCGGCGGCGGGGGCCGCGCTCTGCAAACTCCTCCAACTCGCCGAGAAGTTGAGACGCCGCTTCACGGGCGGCCGGGGAGGGGGGGAAGGACGGGACGGGTCCGTACCAGCGGCGCAAAGAGCCTCCGCCCGCTGTCGCTACCTGCTGATGAAGCCATCCCCATCGCCGTCGCAGGTCTGGAAGAGGCGCCTCATCCGCTCCTCCTCGCCCGTGCTGGAGGTATCGCTGCTGCTACTCCCGGCGCTGCTCACCTCCGCTACGGCGGCTGCCGCCATCATGCGCCCAGCTCCGGAGGAGGAGGAGGAGGAGGAGGAGGAGGAGGCGAGGCTGCCTCAGGCGCCCGGGGTTCCCAGTCCCGCCGCGCCTGCAAAGTGCGAGCGGCAGCACAATGCCGGGGGCGGGCAGCCCCGCCGCGCGGCCCGGCCCCGCATCCACCTTCCGCCGAGCCCAGGCGCGGCCCCGCGGGGGCGGACGGGCGGGCGGGCGTGCAGGGGCCGGGGCGCCGCGGCCAGAGGCCGGAGTGGCCTGGCCGGGGCGCTGGAGCCCCGCCTTCCGCCTCGGCCGGGACCCTCCGGGGGCCGCACTGGCACCGCTGGGCGCCTGGGCTTGGAGCGGGCAGAAGGCGGCGAAGGCTCTCCGCTCCCCTCCTGCGCACGCCATCATCCTGCCTCCGCCTTGGCCCATCTTTCCGCCGGCCGCTCTCCCGGTGCCAGGAAGCACGGCGGCACCGTGAGTGAGTGGCCTAGCCAAATCAGGGCTAGCTGCCCTCGTAATTATGGTTACGCGCCCCACTGGAGTCCAGCCACCAAGTGCTGGGCAAACCTCCCTCGGTCTGGCAGTTTGGGATCGCTTGTTCTCCTTTCACTGGGCAGGCCCAGCTCCCTGCTTCGGGAGCGCCGTGGCCTTGTTTGACTTTGGCTGGCCTGGGGAAGCCCAGCCTAGACAAACTACAGCAAAGCTCAACATTTTCAGTAACCCTATGTTTGCACTTCAGGCTATTTGATGGGGTAGTAAACGGGAGCATTCTGGGGCACAGAGCGCCAGCACCTCTTGACGCATCCAGTTCCTTTCCACTGATCAAATTTTACCTGAAAAGTACATAGTTTGTTTTTCTGCTGCAACAATTCATGGTCAGATAGTGCTCTGAACTTGTTCATGGCTGTCCTGGTTTCGGCTGGGATAGAGTTGATTTCCTTCCTAGTGGCTGGTGTAGTGCTATGTTTTCGGTTTTAGTATGAGAATAATATTGATAACACGCTGATATTTTGGCTGTTGCTAAGCGGTATTTACACTGGTCAAGTACTTTTTTTTTCAGCTCCCCATGCTCTGCCAGGTGCCCAAGAAGCTGGGAGGGGGCACAGCCAGGATAGTTGATCCAAACTGACCAAAGGGCTATTCCATACCATATGACGTCATGCTCAGTATATAAAGCTGGGGAAGCAGAAAGAAGGGGGGGACGTTCGGAGTGATGGTGTTTGTCTTCCCAAGTAACGGTTACATGTGATGGAGCCCTGCTTTCCTGGAGGTGGCTGAACACCTGCCTGCCCATGGGAAGGAGTGAATGAATTCCTTGCTTTGCTTTGCTCACGCGTGCGGCTTTTGCGTTCCCTATTAAACTGTCCTTATCTCAACCCACGAGTTTTCTCACTTTTACTCTTCCGATTCTCTCCCCCATCCCACTGCGGGGGGAGTGAGCGAGCGGCTGCGTGGTGCTTAGTTGCAGTCTGGGGCTAAACCACGACAATGGCTTATACCTCTCCCTGTCTTTCTGTCTCCTTTCCATTTACAGAAGAGTAATTTTCTTTGCAGTCTTCATGTTGCCAGATGAAAAAAACATTTTCATCTCACATGTATAGGATAGCTTCTTCATTTCCTTTAGTATCCTTGGGACCTTTTTCAACACCTAATTAAGTTTTAATCAGTCCTCTTATTCATGTGAAAGAACTGATACACCAACATACAATGGCAATAAGTTTTATCTCTACTGGAAATACATATTTTGAAACAGCCTAGAACAGCATTTG
This sequence comes from Mycteria americana, assembly GCF_035582795.1. Classification (NCBI taxonomy): domain Eukaryota; kingdom Metazoa; phylum Chordata; class Aves; order Ciconiiformes; family Ciconiidae; genus Mycteria; species Mycteria americana. The sequence continues at coordinate 57,101,247 of NC_134396.1, forward strand.
CCTGTTTCACAGTAGCATTATGTCTCTTACTCCATCATCCTGTGATTAAGTACGTCACCTAAGTTTTTTCCTAACCTATTTCTGTACATGGAAAAAAATACCTTCTTATTAAGGACATGCATTTCTCTCATACTATCAGATATTATCCTTCTCCTATTACTTCAGTCTTTGAAGACATCTGGTTCTTCCCACGTAACAACTTGATCTTCCTTGTTGTTGACAATGGCTCCTGAATATGTAAACTCAGCACAGTTATTGCACTTCTCTTGTTGCACAGTCCCTTTCAAGTGTAATAACTGATGGCAATAGTTCTAACTGTTAATATTTATTGTACCTTGATTAAGTAAGTCATCACAAGGCAAGGAGTCTCTGTGGTGTTTTATTAACTGAAACTACTTGCAAGTGCAAGCATGCGTACACTCACTCTCATAGTCTCTCAGTCTCTGCAGTTTTCCAAATTAGGTTGCTCACACTGGTTCTTGCTGGATGACCAGAGCACTGGGGTACAAAGGCAGCACATTTCCGTACTTTTTCAAGACAATGAAAGCAGAGAATACTACAAGTATCCTTCTTTCAGACTGTAGTGTGTGATCTTTTAAGATTTACATCATGTTCCATCTTTTGACCTACAATGGTCTCACTCTTAGTCTTGGCACGTGCTCTTTCTCAGTCCTATGTAGGATGTTGCTCATGTGTGAGACCAGTTGTTTACTGCAGCTGTTTGTTTTACAGTTAAGATTGGATGAGCTGGGCAGTCACGAGACCATTTTCTTCAGCCAGATCACATAGACTAGCTGTTCAATACCACACAAGAATTCTTGGACACATCCTGCAAATATCACACAAGCTTCTTATTAAGAATTAAAATTCTTAACCATACAGAGTCCTAAAACAGCATTTCCTGACAAAGCCACCAATACCAATGTAGCAACATCGGAACCAAAACACAGCAACGAGAATCTCCAGGAACGACCTCCCTCCATCCTGATGCTATCTGCCAAGCCTCACAGTTACCCAGTTCTCACCTTTTCTTAAAGTAATCCCCCACATCTTCTCTAATCTAGCTAAATTTCCCAGTTGGCACTTTTATCTTTCGTTCTCAGCTTACCCGCATGCTTTCTTTGCTGATCAGGAATTCATCCATGCCTTATATTCTCTCTGCTCCTTGCTAATGACCTTTCTGAGTTGGTTATTTATACGTTGAGTTTTTCCTGCTAGCTTTTCCCCTTCCAGGGGATCAGTTGTAGTTTATTTTTGCATCTTCAAGGTAAGTCCCGAGAAAACCTAATGTAGTAGTTTCTGAGTTTTCCTAATAAAAAATCACTCATACCAGTTCCTCCTAGTTGATAGGAACAGCTGATATCCCAGCTGTGGTATGGCATGCAAGACAGTAAAACCAGCTGAGCTTGCTGGCTTGTCTCGTGATCCACATCTAACTTCTAAAAAGACGCATCACATCAGTTGGGAAGCAGCATTCTAAGCTGTAGTTTCCCACGTTATGGTGCCTGCTATGAATTATGTGGCAGTTCATTCCTGCAGCCAAAAAAGTGAGTTTCAGATGAGAACATGCTGTGCAGTAGAAGGTACAGTCCTTCCTGAAGTGCTTTCTCACTCTCCCTGGTGTAAAGGGTGCGTGGTGTCCAGAAAGTTATGAAGCGAGAACAAGGAAGGAAGGCAAGGAGTGAGACCTCCATACTGCTGCCTATCCCCTCTCGGAAAATAGACTTGATATTTCTTAAAATAAGGGAGCTTGTAGGCTTTCATTTTGAAACTGGGGATCTTAACTGTCAGTCTGTTTTTTGTTTATCTTTTCATCTAAGTTAAATGAATCCATAATTTTTCAATATTAGATTATTTTCTACAATCAACTTCTCATAATACCCTGATTTCCACATGCAAATATAAAACTATACCAGACAGCCATTGCAAAAATTCATAACAATGCTGTAGTAGTACTAGCTGCATTTATTCTCCAATATTTATATACACAAAATCTGAGATCTCTGAAAGATAGGCATGAGACACCTGATTTCCAGAGGTGCTGGACTCCTAAGACTTCCCACCAAATCAACAGGAATTTTAAGTTCGTCTGATCTCTGAAAGTCAAGACTATCTCAAGTCAGGTGTTGAACAATAGAAAAAGAAAACCACTGTACACCTCTCAAAATTTAACTACAGAAGGCTTTGGAGTAGAAAATAGCTAAAGTGACTCCGCGTAGAAAGCTGCCAAATGACCAAAATCAATTGACCAAAAAAGATAAAAATTTCCTGCTACATAGCTTTCAGCCATAGCACTCTAAGGTTAACCTCCTTCAAAACCAACAAGCAAAACAACAAGTAGCTTAAGATTTCAAGCAGTAAGTTTTAATTTAGTAGTATTCCTTTAAGCAAGGTAGCCAGGGTGTGCAATGCAGAACTTTCTCAGCATCAGGAGTCCAATTCCCTCCCATCCCCTCCCATTTCCTAAATACGGCATCCAACCCTTTTCTAGTTGTGCCAAACACATCTTCTAGGGTTCCCTGTTTTTCCATGAGATTCTCAGGTAACAGGCATTTCCCTGTAAACTGGCTGACACACTGTTACCTGACACTAAGGGGACAGGCAGGTTCTTTTAGGGATGCTTGGCAGCATGATGACAGCACTAAATTGTAGTTAGAATTAAAGCTTTATTTTCTTAACAGGATGCTATGATTAGCATAGCACAGAATTTATGATTAGAATGGCACAGGATTTCTACAAGCAGAATCAATATAGTGCAATCTATAAGTAGTGTAATAGAGAATTTATAATACAACTTAACTTAGAATTTCTTATCACCTGGATCCTCTGCAGATCGGGTCAGATCTTAATACATGCTTTGCTGTACCAGTATGACAATCATAATCTAGACTCGAAAATCATATAAAAAGACAAGTCACTCAGTCCTTGGAGGAAGCAGATGACATTGGAGGTGTCCCTGGCCACCGGAGCATCCTGGGTCTCGCTGTCCAGCAGCAGCTCCAGTCCGAGTTCCCCACTTAGGACTCTTAACTGCTTGATTTTATAGACAGTGCTCGGGGTGCTGTTACACCTCCCTGTTCTGTGATGGGGTCATCACCACCACTGGGTTGGCCAGGTGCCTGCGACCTTCAAGGCTACTAAGGAAGGGAGTAATCAGCCTGGCGCCCAGGAACCTTGAGGCCAGTAGGGAGGGGGAGAAGAAATCTGTTTGGTTTGTCTACTTGGTGCGCAGGACCTTCAGGGCCTGATAGTGAGGGAAAGGGAACAAATACGTGACCCACTGCGTCACAGGGAATGGCTGGTTGCCTTATAAAATGGCGTTAGTTATGCTAACCACATTACCAGGGGTCGGGAGCAGGGGGTACCTACTGATCACACACCCCTATAAAGACGGTGCAATCTGGCAGGCTATTTAGCTGATTTTAGGCAATTTGCTACCCACTTTTTTTAGCTGTACTTGGTAGTTAGGCCCTGGACTACACTTCAATGATGAGGCAGCAACGTTCTGCCCTTTCCTCAGCCAATAAATAGAAATGGGGCAAGAGGAACAAGTAGCTTCATCATTCCCATTTTTTTTATACATGCTAGCATCTCAGGCCACATTTATAAACACAGCACATTTTAAGAGTTACCAATTACCTAGTTATTCAGACAAGGATAGAGCAATGACAGAAAAATAAGAATATAGCAGGAACAGCTGGGAGGTAGTGCCAAGTCTGGCACAGTCGGACCTGATCTCTGAAAAGCCTCAGAATCCCTGAATTCTTTGTGTTTGATGCACCATTACTTCTGCCAAATGAGGAACAGACTTTGTATTCCAAGAAAGCAGTAAATGTCAGGCATTAGGAACACATTACAAATATTGCAGAAAACAGTTTGGTTTTAAAGCAACTAATAAAGTGCAACCATTTAATGCCCCAGGCATTTTTTTTTCTTAAAGTTTTGTCAAAACATCACTTTCCATGGAAGCTTTGCATACCTATGTTGTAGGCACAAGATTTTTTTTGTCAAAAAGAGATGAGAATACACTGCCATCAATCACGACAGATAAGCATGATTTGAAAACTGCTGGGCTGGCTGATCTGTCCTACACCTCAAGCTGTTTTTCCTAGACATGATCCTTAATGCCTTTGGAGCCCACCACGTCTTTGCACGCCAGCTGAGGTACAGCTGGGGCTCCTATGGAGAGTGGCTTGTCCTGCCAGGGCGCAGCGGGGCGGCTGCTCCCTGGGGGCTGGGGAGCAGGGGTCGCGGGGCCTGCCTGGGGAGGCACGGCAGGGAGCAGGGCAGGGGCTCGGCCCCAGGCATCGGGGGCCTGCCTGGGGAGGCACGGCAGGGAGCAGGGCAGGGGCTCGGCCCCAGGCATCGGGGGCCTGCCTGGGGAGGCATGGCAGGGAGCAGGGCAGGGGCTCGGCCCCAGGCATCGGGGGCCTGCCTGGGGACAGCCAAGGCCGGGCTGGGATGTGGGCCCGTGGGTGGGCCTGGCCTGCCTGCCGGGCACTTCCATATCATACGACTTCGCACATGTATACCACGCTAATAAGACATGGATGATATGCCCACATCTATACAGCCTAGCGAAATCTGTGCCTAGCCTATATAATCTGTGCCCGACCTATATAAATTATTTCCTATGTAAACATTTTCTTAATTAGGGAAGTGAAATTAATATAAATATTTTATTTTCTATGACATAACTTACAAAATGCATACTTCTGATGTTACTGTAACATAGATCGAGCGGTTAGCTTTTAAATTGCCACAACTGCTTAGGAATTCAGACTGAAGATTTTGATGTACACAAGGATTGAAAGCAATGCCTGATGGTATCAAAGGAGAGATTACCCTTTATTTCAGTAGGCTTCAGAAAAAGACCATCTTTGTTTATTGGTGTTCACTGTAACAAAATTTAAAGTAACAGACATATAATGTGAGTTTTAATAAATATTATTTAAAACATCTTCATATACAGCAAAGTGCATTTGATACCAACAGAGCCATGGTTTAGCTAGGAAATTGCTAGTTAAATTCTCATCAAAATCCTGATGTCTGGAGTCACTGTATTATCTTTCTCACATTGTTTTGTTTAGATCCACTTCACATCACAGACCTAGGATTTCAAGTTCTAGCTACAAATGTCAGTCTTGTGCAGCCTTCACTGTGGAGTTCTTACCAAGCAGAGCTGGTTGAGAATTCTTAAAACAGTACTTTCAACGGAAAATAACTTTTTTGGTGAGACAATTTTTTTGTGATTTTTTTTCTCCTGCTCCAAAATGTGATATGCAAAACTGAGATATTTTATCTAAGATTGAAAATAGTTTAATTTACATAGACTATTACTGCCATTTTTTGAGAAACCTCCTATTCATTCTTCACCTTTGTAATGCTCAACCACCTTGTAAAACTGTTCTGTTTTGAAGAGTGTACTTTTGCTTGGTGATAATGAATATAAATGAGAACAGGTTTGCCCCTTTTCCCCAAAATGTCCTAAACCACTCTCCTACTCAATACAGTTTGTTAGTCCCAGATCTTGCATATGGATCCACAATTTGGATCTGCATACATGACAGAATGTTTATTTCCTGCATTTCTTTCAAATACATGTAAACAAAGATACTGAATATTTCCACTGTTTTTTATCAAAGTTTATTCTTTGAATCTATATCTCTGTTAACAAAATACTACTTTGATTGAAAAAAATGGGGACACTTGTGAAGATAAATGGCCTTTTTGTAGACTGTGACTATGAGGTAACCTTGATAACTTCTTATTTCTGCTACCGATGGCTGTAATAGTTAAACACGTTCTGTGCTCCAGAAAATTTCTGCAACACAGGTATAATTTTGGTCAAAATATTTCAGTGAAACAGTATTCTATCAGAAAATGACAATTCAGTGTAAATAAATCTCTCTAGGGAACATTCCAGTTCCACTGAATTCCAATTTCAGCAGAGACACAAGCATATGAATGACAGGTATGAAATCTTTCTGCCTTCGGTCTACCGCTCAACCTGATAAGAGATGGGGTCCCTGCAGTTTTCATTATGCCTTTATGGCATGTTCCAGATGTAGTAAGATCTGTTAGTGCAGGATCGTTCCACTCCCTCCTGCCCTCTGTCATTTGCTTGCCCTGGAAACTACAGCTCCTCATTTTAGGAGGGAGGAGTAGTGGCGACGGCTACAGGAAGAACTGGGGCATATTTGACCCTGTTGGGAACTATGCCCTTCCCAGGTGAACCCTCTGGATGCCTTGGCCTCCACAGGAGGTTGCTATTTTCCCCTGAAGGTTCAACAGCCCAAGCTCTGGAATGCTCAAAGCGGGGACCTGAGAGAGGTAGTTCTACAATGACAGAATAAATTACAGAAGTGTGTAACCTTCAACATCAGTATTTATGGAGTTTCCAAGTTCCGCAGGATATTAAAGGAGAAAATTACAAAGAACAAAAAGATACTGATGTATAATATTGCTCACCTTTTGCTGCTGCTGTGGTAGATTTCTGCCTTAAATTACTGAGCATGCAGGATTTGTGCAAAATTGAAAGGGATTTGGGGTTACAGGTGTTACGGGGTATTCAAGGTAAAGTAAAAATCCCCAATAAAGTCAGTGGGGTGTCTATACAGACACTATGTACTTTGAATCAGCTACAGTGAAATAGATTACACCGTAACTAAGCCTCATGTAGCTAATATCCTTTACATACTTTAAAGCTAAATCCTAAACATAGTAGAGACAATTGTACTATATAACAGTTAGACATACTTAAAAGGGTGATCATGATATGGATAGCCAAACCAAAGACACATGTATGATTATTACTAGAGAGAGATTATTTATAACTAAAGATGATGACACCTTGCTGGATTTACAACTTGGTTTCTAAGCACTTATCTTGAAGGAAAGACCATCAAATAATCCATCAATGAGGAAACAGTTACATGAGTTCTATTTTGTATCAAAAGGTACCATATTTAACAATGGAAAATATGTAAAAAAGAAAGAATACAAAAATGGACTAACGAAGCACAAAATAAGCAAAGAAAACTCATTAAGATCCAACAAAAAGTGCATACCTGTTATTAGATTTCATATTGTGAAATCTGTTTGACAAATATCATCTTACCATAAAAGACAGGGAATTATGCTAGATGATGTAGTTTTATAACTTTTTTCCCAACCAACAAAAAATATATAACAAACAAAATCTAAGCATTTTCCCCTCTCCAAAATAGGGTAGAGGATATAATTTTCTTCATAAATTGGAACAGGAAGCGGTGATAAGCCGTTCAGTATATTCACTGAAGAGAAAAGCTTGTTGCAGATTCATAGAGGTAATTTATAGTTTGGAGTGATTTGGTCAGAATTTTTAAACAAATTACATAACCAGCGTGCCTTTTCTTTGTTTTTATGATACATAGAGAAACTCTTCTACATGTCTTTCTTGCAAGCTTGGTTTTTACCACATATACCTTCAAAATGTAAAAATCTGACTGAAGGAAACTGAGTGTTAGCTCTGGAAACAGAAGCTGTCACTATAGCTCTGAATTTCGTCCTGGCCTCAGCTGGCTCAAGCATAGCACCATGCTAGTGCAACTCTACTGCTTTCTATGATGAGATTAATACCTTCGCGTTGTGCTTCCAGTATGGTGTACGTGTACCAGCTGAGGTCGATGCTGACTCCTGCTCTCAGCAGTTCCCTCCACTGAACAGAAAAGTGTGACTTTTTTCTAGAAGGTCTATATTAATAGTGTTGTTTTGAATGTTTTATTCGGGGGGGGGGGGGGGGAGGGGAGAAAAGAAACTCCTATCTTGGAACCTAAATGAAATGAAACCTAGGTGAGCCAAGTGATTTAGATGTAAGAGGTGAGCTGGGAGCGTGTAAGGATGGTTCCTTGAATTCTTGTGCTTCCCAGGTCTTGGCTCAGAACAATAGTGTGGTTTGTGCTTGCAGATACAGCTTCTGTGCCTTTAGATAGACTCAAATATAAGTAGCCATGGCAGTATTTTTCTAGGGCAAAGGCTGCAGACTTAAACTATAGCTTGTCACTTTCTTCTTTACCTTATGGCCAACAAACTTGGATGTTACCAGATGATATTGCCCTGCCTCTGGGGCCTTCTACCACCCTCGTCCTGAAACCCTGCATGAGGATGTGTTTTTGCAGTGAATGAGGGCAGAGAAAAAATTAGTGTAACTTGTAGAAGAGTGGGAATGAATAAAAGAATTGGTTCCATGAATCCCTAACAGAGGTGTGCAGTTGGTTGGATTTTCTAGAGTTAATAAGATACAAACTCTGATTAAAATTTATCCTGGACTTGATGCATTTTCTAAGTTTTCCATTATGTAATAAGGACTCTGAGCTCCTGCTGCAGCCTTTCTATTCAGTTGAATAGGAGTAGGATTTCTACCTTCTACTCTGCTGCCTCTTTTCATTAAACTTTGAGGAATTTGGCATCTAAGACTTTGACCCCCTCCTTCACTTTTGGTTTAAACTGTTCCAAAGGTTCAAAAATTATTTAAGGAAGGACTGAGAGCAGACAGATAGAAGCACACATGTAAATATTTATCTACACACACACTGATACACCATTGATTAAATTGATCAATAGACTTTTTCCCTTATGTCTCAAAAATAAATAAAAATTAAAGTGAATAAGGGCTGTAGAAGAGACATGTGAACAAGAAATTATGTGTCAGTACCTGACACTAGAGGTAACGTAAATGAGGAGGAGGCAATCATCCACAGACAGCCCACATCAGCAGCAAAAGTTCTGGGGAAATATCAGTGTATACAGTTGTGTGCAGTAAAGCAATAGATGCCCATTTTCACCACAGGTGATTTATTAAACAAATATCTCCCATTATAATTTCACATTAGCCATACTTCCCTAAATATGTGTAAGTACGTAACTCATTTTATGGGATCATTAATAACTATAACAGCCAATACCCATCTGGTTACAAATTATTATGATGCCTAAAATAAAAACATATCACATGTTCTTTTTGTAATCAAGGAACTGAAAAAAATATAAATCTTGTGCTCTTTCACTAACCTGATCTTGCAGAATGATATTAGGTAATCAGTGATTCTTGCATCACATTTCAAGAGATAACAAGTCTTACAACACTAAAATCTTAAAAAAAATTAACAAAAAGACTTTTTTGCAGTCATATCTGACACAATACACTTACACAGTACATAATTGATAATTTTGTTTCATAAACTTACTTTCTAGTTCTTTTTCTCTCAGTAGTGGCATCTTTTGTGGAATTTTATAGTATTCATGAGAGAAAATATTCTGCAAAGTAAAAAGAAGCCAGCAAAAACTGCTGCATAATAAAAGTGCCTCTGAGGAGGGTAAAATAAGAATGCATAATTGTATTTGAACACGCAGATGTATTTTAGCATAAAACTCTGCTGCCTCTTAATGCTTCTCATAAAAAATATATGGGCATTTGGACATATGGTGATAGAAGGAAATAATTCTTACTGCAGGAGTTATTTGTTTTGTGTAAGCCTTAGCCAGAAGGTATTTCTGAGGCCAACCATGAAAAAAGGATTTTAAAAAGTCTTGCAGGTTGTTAACTCTAATAAGAAAATCTACAGCTAGTAATTTTTATTAACGGAAAACGTATAAAGAATATATATAAACCACCATGTCTAAGAACTTGGACAGAAACAAAGATAAAAACTGGTTTTGTATATATGTTTTTCAGAATGAGCTGTTATATGTTCTTGTTGTACTTCTACATCTAATATGGACCTGAGCTGGAGCTAGAATGCTAGACTGGGTGAAGATCTGGCTGAACGCAGAAGAGCACTTCCTTTGCTCGTAGACATAGACCTGTCTGTAAAGGTCTTTTCTCAAAAGCCTGAGAGAAGATATAACTAATGGGAAGCTGGACCTGTGTTACACCACCATGAGGCATGCCCTACGCCGGGCTAGTACGGGCATGTTTGGATCCCATGTGCTCCACAGGGTATGTTGCTGCTCCTCCTTCCGCGGGCCGTCGCGTGCACACAGGGCAGTCGGAGCTGGAGGGCAACCTCAAAGGTGGTCCAGAATCACCCTTAGTGTTTTTGGAAGTAAATTCACCAAAACAGGAGACCAGTTGGCACAGCTGCCCCGAGATGTGGGTTTAAGGCACAATTCTGCCTTCACTCTTTTTTTTCGTACGCTCAGTGCAGATTGCAATCAACTAGTTAGCAGGGCATGGCACTCGTTGCAGCATGCAGTATATGGGTGACAACTCCTTATCAAGAAAATCTTCCTCCTGCTTCACTGTAGTATGGAACTACTCTGTGTTCAGTAGATTTTGTTACCTAAATGCTGACTCCTCTAATTTGTATCAGTAGTTTGGGAAGAATGATTTATTGGCTCTTTGAGGGTGTATTTACAGTGAAAGGTATATTTACAGTGAAAATCTATAGCAGGCAGATAGTTTGAACCATGCTCAGTGTGCCAGTACTCCACTCATCTTTACAATGTGTTAAATTCAAACACTGTTAGTTTACTGAATCAGGCTTCCCTTTATTTCACTAACATTTTATGAGTTCCTGTCTTAAAACTCCTGGAGACAGATTAACCTCTAGTGTAATGCTATCAACAGAGTTACATTAGCTGTGAATTCAGGCTGCAGCTTTATTTTCCAGCAGGAGTATATAAAAATTACTCTTTCTTTCTCCATGTGTATCCTCACTATGTCCTTTGAGTCATATCTTTTTATTTGAGTGACTACACTTTCCTGTTTTTTCACACTTAATAGCATTCGAGAGTCAACACAGCAATGAAAGAAGCAAGCTATGTATTAAGAAATTTGTTATGCAGGATGCACTCAGGCTTCATTGTGCTCTTAACTATATAGAGGAGACCTAACATAACAGCTAGTTATTATCTCTGTGAGCTGTTGTATACACAAGATTGCAAATTGAGATCAGAATAGGGCCTGAGGAATCATTTTGCAGAATCACATGCTTTTTTTGTAGGAAGGCAGGATGATGCTGTTAAGACACAGGAATTGGTAACACGTCTGGGTTCATCATTAAAGATTTCTGATGTGACTTTTTCAAACAAGTTATGATCTCTCATTTATCACTGGTGATAGTAAGGAAGATAAGAGGAAGCCTTATCTTGTTAAGCTAAAGAGTTTAATTTTTCATAATAAATGCGATGTGCTCTAACATGACAGTACTGAATGTCACAGAAACAGCTATAAGGAAATAGCATCAAGTACTTTGGTTGAAGAAGTACAGGAAGGTACCTGGATTAAAAAAACTGAGAAAATTTTAAAAGCAACCTTACAATAGAGCAAACGTTCAGTGCCACTTCTCAGTGCAGAATTACACTGAAGTGAGCTTTGTATACAGCTCTGGTATACAGCTTTGGTAGAGGTGTCTTAAGATCTTGGTATTTTTCAGGCAGCTACATCAGACAGCCAGTGTTTATTTGCTATTTATTTAGTTCTCCACCTAAGTTCACACTTGAGGAATAGTTTGCTCTTCAAAGTATTCTCTTTCTGACTGAATGATTTTTCCAAAGTAGCAACCTTCAATAGTTAATCCTGTGTCATGTCCAAGAAGTTTTTTTTTCATATCCTCAGCGTGAAGTCAAAGGACAACAGGAAAAGACGATTGTTTCAGCCAAAAAGTTATTTATCGATCTAAAGAATACTCAAGACACCAACAAATCCCCCATAATGCTAAATGGCTAAACAACTTCCCTTTGGAGTGCCATCTGGAAAAACTACTTGCATTGTACAAAATCGAGGGCAAGTAATACTATACAGTGAAGAGGCTGAGGACTGCGATGATCGTACCCACTTACACTTAATGTCATTCAAGGAAATTACATAATTTACAGCTAGATGGGTATCAGTGCTACTTTTTTAGTCACTGCCAGTTGTACACTATTTCGATGATATACACTGTAACAACCTAATGAAAAAAACCCCCCAATTTCCTTCCATTTATATCACAATTTTGTATTTAGCTGACATCAATTTTGGGCATGCACCACCCCACCATTAATTGTACTTAAAACATGAGCAAAGAGCACTTTTGCCATCTCTCCCAGTTGAGGAAGGCAGGTTTCATTACTCAGCTTTCACGTTCACCGAAGTTAACAGTGCTGACAACTGCTGGCAACAAGTCACACCTCTCGCCCCATTTACTTGTGCTAACTGCCCCAAAGGAGTAAGCGACTGAAAATAATCCTCCAACTCCCTGGGCCGAGAAGTCAGCGCCTCCCCCCCGGGGACCTGCGCCTCAGAAGTCCGAGGAAGAACCATCCCTCAGCTGCCGACGGGCCTTGACACCCTGCGGCCGCAGCCCGGCGCTGAGGAGAGGCGGCCAACGGTCTCCTGCGGCTGAGGCGCCTGCGCGGGCGGGCAGTGCTCCGGCGGTGCGAGCCTGCGCCTCCGCCCCCGCCATAGGACCCGCCTCTGGCCCCGCCCCCAACGCCCCGGAGGCGGAGCCTCTGCTGGGCGGGAGCCGGGGAAGCCCCTCCTATCCGCCCCGCCCCGCCCCGCGCACTGGCGTCACGACGCCGCGCCGGCTCGGCTCGGCTCGGCTCGGCCCGGCTCGGCTTCTCCGCAGCGCTCGGCTTCCCCCGGCGTCCCCGTGCCAGCGGGACTCGCCGCGTCGCCGTTCCCCCCGCGGTCTCCGCGCCACCCCGGGCTGTCGCCCCCGGTCACGGAGCCATGTCGCGGCCCAGTAGCGTCTCCCCGCGGCAGCCCGGCGGGGGCTCGGGGGGCTCGGGTACCTCCGCCGCGGCCGCCTCCGCCGGCCCCGCGGCGGGCCGCGGCCGAGGCAAGGGGCTGAAGGATATCCGCGTCGACGAGGAGGTGGAGATCGCGGTGAACCTCGCCCTGGAGCGGTTCCGGTACGGAGAGGAGAAAGGTGCGCAGCGGCAGCCCGGCCGCGGGGGAGGAAGGTGGGGGGGCGCCCCGCCTGGCAGGTGCGCCCGGGCGTGCCTGTCGCGGCGGGCCGGCAGCGGGGCGGGCGCTGGGCTGCGGGGAGCCGCGGCGGCTGTGAGCACCTGGCCTGGGCCGGCGGGGGGAGGCGAGGCCCGGAGCGGGGGTGGCAGATATCTGGGCCCGGAGGCGCTTCATCGGTTCACCAATAGAAGCCTACCCTCAGCTCCTTTCTGCCCGAATAAGATGGCTTGCTTGTGAACCCTGCACCGCTTGCAGGTGTGAAGATACAGCACTGCCATTAGTCCTGTTGTTCACGGGAGAAAGTGATAGGTTTGGGGATTGAAAAACTCATAACGTCGAGATGATATGCCAAGAATACTGCATGTTGCATTGTTATGTTTGCCTTTTTTATTATCTTTCTAGAAATGGAATTTCCTTCTTCCTTCACTAGTACTGAAAGAGCATTTGTTCACCGGCTCTGTCAGTCTCTTGGGCTGATATCTAAAAGTAAAGGGTAAGTTGGAGTCTGATTTTATTTATTATTTTCTTTTTTTAGTGCAAATGTATGGAATTTCATGACTAGCGTTAAAATGATCTGTGTTTCTAGCATATCCTGCACTGTTGCACAGAATAGTATTAGAGAAAAAAGTTTAAAAAGTAAGGTAAAAGTTAAGTATCTTTGTGCTTTGCTTTATGTCTACTTAAAAAAACTTGAGACGTACTTAGTTTGAGATCGCTTGCCCTTATACTGTTTTGTGGATTTCATGGGTCCATAAAAAAGACTTCTCGCCAAGATCTTTTCTGTTTTTCATGCACAACTGTGTGCCCAAGGGTTTTGCATAGAATCTTATAGCTTGACAGATAAAATGTAACCTAGAGTATCATGTCCAAAAGAGTGCTTCTGTTGAGAAGTGCAGAAGAGGGTTCATATGCAGATATGATGATGTTTCTTTCTCTTACCTTGCTCTCACCTTTTGAAGAGAAAACCCATGTTCATTGACCTGATGAGCTTGTGTGAAAGCTGAGAATCCAGATCCCTTGGGAGTTCAGGTGGCAAAGCAACAGGAAAAGGAAAGTTACAGGAAAAACCCAGAGAGATGGAGTGTCATGTATAACTTGTGTGTGTGGACCGCTGTAAAACTGTAGCAGCATTTTCTGTTGCTCGTTTTTGGTAATCCTTCATGACTCTTGCAAAAGTAGTGTAAAGTGCTAATTCTCTGATCTATACTTAATTAGGGAGTAAGTGCTCTTCAGCACTGATTGTGTTGAACGTGTAGCTTGGTTTCAGAAGATCTTATTCAAGCATAGTGCTGTTCAAGTGAAGTTATGCTTTCAATGTGGCTCCAGTCTTGGGAGTGGTGTAGCTGATTTTTGCGAGAGATGCCTGAGACAATAAACTTGGATGAACTTGAGTGTCTTTGCATCATATTTTGGGAACTTGGAGTGTTAGAAAGCCTTGTCAGATACACGCAAATGGTTAACAGGAACGTGCTTGGGTTGTACGGTGCCTGTGCTTAACTGTAACTGGTAAACCCTGCTTGAATCCTTGTTGATTCTTTGTAGAGCTTTGTAAATGTCTCTGAATGGCTCCCTAGTAGGTTCTGTTGTATTTTTGGTAGTTGTTTTCATAGAATCATAGAATATCTCAAGTTGGAAGGGACCCATAAGGACCATCAAGTCCAACACCCTGCTTCTCGCAGGACTGCCTAAAACTGAACCATATGACTAAGCGCATCGTCCAGATGCTCCTTGAACTCTGACAGCCTTGGTGCCGTGACCACTTCCCTGGGGAGCCTGTTCCACTGACCGACCACCCTCTCAGTGAGGAACCTTTTCCTAATGTTCAGCCTGAACTTCCCCTGACGCAGCTTCATTCCATTTCCTCGTGTCCTATTGCTGGTCACCAGAGAGAGGAGATCAGCACCTCCACCTCCGCTGTCCCCCTTGAGGAAGATGCAAACTGCAACGAGGTCACCCACAGCCTTCTCTTCTCCAGACTGAACAAGCCAAGTGACCTCAGCCGCTCATCCTAAGTCTGGCCCTCGAGACTTTCACCATCTTGATCACCCTCCTCTGGGCACACTCCCATGGTTTGATGTCCTTCTTATATTGAGGTGCCCAAACCTGCACGTAGTACTCGAGGTGGGGCCGCACCAGTGCAGTGTACAATGGAACAATCACCCCCTGTTTTTGTTTTGTCTTTTTTTTTTTTTTAATGTGATGTGTTCAGGGTGACATGAAGCTTGGAGAATAGTTGAGCTGAAATTTAAACAGCTGAGAAAAAGGGAATATTCACCTGGGAAGACATAAACTGTATTTTTTTTTTTTTTACTATAATAATGCATTGCACATTTAAGAAACATAAATTTCCTTTTAAAATAAATTCCAACGTTCTACTCGTGTTTAGTCTCCCCAGATTTCCTCAGTAATTGTGCTTGCAATAACTTTTGAAATGATCAGTCTTTAAAAGCTTGATCGTGATTGGCTTTCATCATTGAATTTCTAGATAGAATATAATTTTAATGTTAATACTCATTACTGTGTACTTGTTGCACTGAGTGGATAAATAAGGGAAGCTATTGCTTGGGAACCATAGGACAATATTTTGTGTCCTTAGTTTTTTCCTTTGAGTTAAGCAAGCATATTTTGAATACTTACAGAAAACTTATTATAAACTCTTCATAGCTAGTGTGTTTTCCTCTAGGCATTGTTAGCAGTGCACTACATTGGGTCTGGCTGGGATGGAGTTAAGATTCCCCATAGCGGCCCTCATAGTGCTGTGTTTTGTGTTTGTAGCTAGAACAGTGTTGATAACACAGCAGTGTTTTGGCTCCCTCTGAGCAGTGCTGGCACAGCATCAGGGCTGTCTCTCCAGCTCCCACCTATCCCCCCAGTTAGGAGGAGGGTTGCCAGAAGGTTGAGGGCAGTGATCCTTCCCCTTTACTCAGCAGTGGTGAGGCTACACCTGGAGTGCTGTGTCCAGTACTGGGATCACCAGCAGGAGAGAGACATGGTCACAGTGGAGAGAGTTCAGTGAAGGGCCAAAAAAATGATGAAGGGACTGGAGTATCTCTCCTAGGAGGAAAGGCTGAGAGCTGGGACTGTCCAGCCTGGAGAAGAGAAGGCTCAAGGGGATCTCATCAGTGTATATAAATACCTCCAGGGAGGGTGCAAAGAGAACAGAGCCAGGCTCTTTTCAGTGGTGCCCAGTGACAGGATCAGAGGCAGTGAGCACACACTGTGAGGGTGACCGAACACTGGCACAGGTTGCCCAGAGGTGTTGTAGAGTCTCCCTCCTCAGAGATATTCAAAAGCCATCTGGACATGGTCCTGGGCAGCTGGCTCTAGGTGACCCTGCTTGATCAGGGGGTTGGACCAGATGACCTCCAGAGGTCCCTTCCAATCTCAATGGTTCTGTGATTCTGTGGTTCTAAGGTGCTGGGATACAAACTACTGAAGACTGGGAGCATAGTCATGGGAGGCATTGTAGTTTGTTTCTCCAATTCTGCCAGCCTTTCCTTGAACATGGACATTCAAGTACTGTTCCAGCTTCAGTATTTTTGCTATTCTGAAATGTTATCTTGCATGGACCAGGAGCTGAACCCAAGCCAGCAACTTAGCAAGCAGCCATGTTGTGGTGGGTTGCCCTTGGCCGACTGCCAGGTGCTCAGCCAGCTTGGTCTGTCACTTCCCCTCCTCAACAGGACGTGGGGAGGAAATAGCATGAGGTCTCTTCCACAGGCTGAAGTTCCTTCAGGATAAACCTGCTGCACTGAGGTCTCTTCCGTGGGCTGCAGGGGAATCTCTCCTCCAGCACCTGGAGCACCTTCTCCCCCTCCTTCTTCACTGACCTTAGTGTGTGCAGGGCTGTTTCTCCCACATTTTTCTCACTCCTTTCTCTCACAGCTGCTGTGTAGTGTTTTTTCCCTCCCTTACGTATGTTATCGCGGAGTAACCACCATCGTGGCTGAGGGGCTCAGCTGTGCCCTGCGGTGGGTCTGTTGGAGCTGGCCGTGTCCGGCACGGGGCAGACCTGGCCTCTCTTCACAGGCCCCTGCCGGCACCTGGGTACCTGCACCCCGTACACACACACCACTATACCACCCCTGCCAGGGACGAGCCACTGGGCTCTTAGTGTGACCTTCTGCTCTTACCCTGAGAAGTCATTTTCAAAGTGTTGGTATGTCATTGTAGCCCAGGCATGAGGTAGTTCAGTTTCAAACATATTTACAACAGTTCTTTGCATTTCAGTGTCAGAGTTCAGTCTGAGAACAAATGCAGTGTTACGATGAAGTGTTTTGGCTCTAATTCTAGATTGTAAATCTTTCATAAGAACATCCTGGGAATCTAATTTGTTTTACTGGATTTTGTTAAGGCTTGGAATATCACTGGAAGGCTGCTTGTTTGTCTGTTATGTCTATTTGTTGATTTTGAACCTCTAAATCTCTTGAATTAGTCTAGAAAAATCAGTTTTGTGTAATACCTCTCAGTATTGATTGCTAGAGTGATTGATGGAACTGGCTGTCTTCTGGGAAGCAAATGCAGTGACAGAACTTTAACGGAAAGGTGGCAGAACAGTGTTACATTATGGAGGCCTAATTGTAAGGTTGTGCTGGGCATAGTCATCCGAAGTCTGCGGTGTTTGTGCTGCACTACCTCGTGTGAATAGAGGGTGGTTTTGCTGGTGGATATTGTGGATGCTTCTGTTGTTTTGGTGTGTGTTATGCTACATAGGACATTATTTGGAAGTTTCTAGTTATGACATTATATTTGAAAATAATATGACGGCCATCTTGAAAGAATTATGGTCAAAGACCATTACGTGGAGATAAATAGGTTACTTATTCCTAAAATATTTTTTTTTTCTCCCAGAAAAGGAGCAAATCGATTCCTAACTGTAAGGAAGAAGGATGGATCAGATCTAACACATGCAGTAATGACTTGTTGCTTGGCTCCCAGTACAAAAAATGCAGTTCGGAGTTTAATTCAGAGATTTCCTGTCACAAACAAAGAACGAACAGAACTTCTGCCAAAGACGGAGCGAGGAAATGCGTGTGCTGTTGAATCTGGTATGTTCAGTGTGTCTTCTGATACGGACTTGTGAATCAACACTGCTTAAAAAGAAACAAACAACCCACAACCCAACCACAAAACAAAACCCTTTCTTTTCTGTCTCCTCTCCCATCCCAATGGACACCCTCCCGCCCAAACAAACCCATTCATTTTCTTGACTTTTAATTGTTAATGTAGGGTCTTTTAAAACTGGTGTCATGAGGAACTTAGGCAGTCATGTCACCCACATTCCAATGTCTCCCTTGTGCCAAGTTACTTTTGAGCTTTGAGCCAGTTCCAACCAAATTCATTTGGAAGTGCATTTCTGAAATGTGAGTACGTTTCTGAAATGAGTCCTACAAGTTCCATGAGGTGAGATTGAAAAGAGAAATGTTACCATGACTGCTGTATAAGAACACCCGTATAAGAAAATGAGACTGGCTGTTCTGCTTACGGAAATTAATGTTCTTGATAAAATGAGAAGTTTATTTTTTGTTTCGTCATCTTCTAAAATAGATTTGGTCCCTAAGAGACTACTATCTAGACTTCATGATTTCTAGAATATGAAAGAGTTCACTGGAAGACAAACTTCTGATACATTGTGGGGTTTTTTTAAACAGTGTTTTTAACAAGATTATTGCTTTAACAGTTATGAGTGTAAGAGTTATGTTGTGTTTCTGTGCTCAAAACTGGGTGTCGTGCACAGAAAACACTTGTACCAGTATGCCTTGTTTCATATTTCTGATTTATGATGGTTCATGTTTTAAGTGCTTCCTCTGCTAGGTTTTTTTTTGATTGTTTCAGTTGTTTTATAGGATTGTTTAATGGACAGAGGGAAACTATAATAAAAGTGCTGAAAAGCAATTCCTTAGGAATGTAAGGCATAAACTAATGAATAGTGTAAAATTTGTCTTTATTTCTCCAGAATGATTTTTGGCTCCTTTAATCTGCTAGCCTGTGTCTGTCTTGGTAAAACGGTGCTTGTCATTTAATATATTAATCTGTTAATCACACTAGATATGCATAATAGAATTTACAGCAAGCTTTTCATTCTTCTGGAAAGTAATTACTAAGGAATTATAGAGTAGCATTTACAATACTGAATTTGAAGTAGACTCCTCTGAAGATGTGCAGGTTCTTTGGCTGCTTATACATTGCTTTCTAATACATCACACTGTGCTGTGTGGGTCCAGGGCTCTAGATACATCATGGTTCAGTTTGTATGATTTAAGACAAATCTTACGGACTAGAGCATTAGGTTATGTAAGACTGAATGAAAGGAGGGAGGGAGGAAGACAGACCAGGATAAAAGACCAGGGAGGATGTGAAAGAAAGCATATGAATCACAGTAAAGTTATCTTTTTATCAGAAGACATGCTTGTCAGTCTGGAATACCTTAAATGTTTAACTATACAGTGAATATTTCTAGGCAAACTGTGGAGGTGTGAATGTGTAAACATGATACAAAAGCCAAGAAAAATGCCAGGCTGCTTTTCTCGGGTGTAGTTTTTATTTCTCTTTTTGCTCTTCATTACCTTTTTTTGACTTTGAGCAATGCACTGGGATAGTCTGGTTTTGTTCAAAATGTCTATGGAAGTAATAACTCTTTTGAACAGTAGTTATTTCAAGCACCTTAAGAGGATGCATTACTACGAATACGGCTTTTAAATGTGTGATGGGTTTGTCACTTTATCTATGGGGATGCATATAAAGTCGGGAATGTTAATTTTAATGGATGATTTTTTAAGCAATGTTTTAGTGACCTTCTTTTGTATCTAAGTAAATTCTTAACTTCACAGAAAACAGAGAAGTGAACAAGACAAGTGGACGACTTAACAACGGTATCCCCCAGGTTCCAGTGAAAAGAGGGGAATCGGAGTTTGATTCCTTCAGGCAATCACTACCAGTTTTTGAAAAACAGGAAGAAATTGTCAAAATAATAAAGGACAATAAAGTTGTTTTGATTGTAGGAGAGACTGGATCAGGAAAAACTACTCAAGTATGTTTCTTTGATGAAATAAAAAAGATAGCACTATTTATACAAAGCTAATGCCAATTTTATAATATTTATGTAGTAAGGGATTTCTTTATGCTAGTTTTAAGGCTTTTGTTTTCCTATATAGTTGAAAGTCTTGTGTTGCAATTCACTTTCTTGCTTTTGAAATACTAAGCCAGCAGATACTTACTTACTAAAAGCATAAATGGTTCTGCGCAGTTTTCTGATAGATACTAGTTTTTCATTAAAATACTATAAAACATTGAAGGGACAGTAGCTATGATTTTGTATAGCCCTTTTCCTTCTAAAGCTAGTTCTGTTCTTAGTTTCTAGAGTAGAATATTATTGTGTTAAAATGAAAGATTACCTACAGGTATTTTTTTTTATAGATTTCTCTGAAGCAGGAGAGAGAAGCTTCAACTTTTTTTGAAACAGATTAGGCTTAAAATCAGAAATTTATTTTTGCTGCCTTTCTGCCCCTGCAAGTACATTAGCAATGATTGTGAGTCCTTTTGCAACCTGTGTAATATTGAGACACAGTTAAATTGTTTCACTGTGGTAAAAATGCTATGACTTTATCAAACTAAAAAGTAAATTTAAACCACTTCTTTACAGATCCCTCAGTTCCTTCTTGACGACTGTTACAAAAATGGAACTCCCTGTCGTATATTTTGCACTCAGCCAAGACGTTTGGCAGCTGTTGCTGTGGCTGAAAGAGTGGCAGCAGAAAGAAGAGAAAAGATTGGCCAGACAATTGGTTATCAGATCCGATTAGAAAGCAGGTACTAATGATCTTTCTTAAAGTCATTGAGCTTGTGTTGGTATCTTTAGTCTTGTGTACATTTAAACTACAGTATATTTGGGATACAGCCTAGTAAAAGCTCACTGTGTAACGTATAGGTAAGATATGTTATTTCAGGTAATGGAATATTTAAGAGTGAAAAGGACAGTTTTCCTCTTGTATTTTGCAGTTTCATGTAGTAAGTCGTCTTATATAAGTGAATTGCAGGTGCTTTCTCTGATTTCTTGGTGTGTGTGTGTGCATGGAATTCCTTGTCTTATTTTCAGATCAAGTCTATACTTTCTTCCCTTTTTTTTTCTCCCTACTTTTAACATGTATAGATCCAAAAGTTCTGCAAGCTTTGAACATAGGTAGGAAGACCAGCACAATGTAACAAATACTATATAGTGAGAGTTGATAGGGGACGTGAAAGGAAAAAAAGCAAAATTTGAAAGTGAATGATGAAGTTGAGCATTATTTACCAATCTAGTTTGGGTTAAATTTACTCTGTTTCAGCTTTTATGTTTAAAGCATGAAGTGATACAAAAGTAGAGATTTCTGGGTCACCTGAGGAATTTGTTCCTAAAGCAGAGCAGGAATGGATGAAAGGCTGAAGATTGTGTGTGGTTTCTAGATTCTTTGAACTGTATAGATAGTGGGATTTCCAGGAATGGGCAGCAGTTGGGATATGAGTGAGAAGAAGATGGCAAAAGGTATAGCTGGTTATGTTGCTTATATGAATGAAGATATCACAGAGGTAATGAAAATGAATGTATTTGAACAACAAAACAAAATTAAAGAAGTTGAATACGTGTACAAAAGCTTACAAGGCTATTGAAGGATTAAAAGAGCTAGTAAAGATGAATTGCAAATAAAGTGATGATTAATGTGTAGAAGTATTGTGCTGGCTGAAGAAGAACAAAGTATAGGTCAGATCAAAATGGAAGAATTACTGGAAGCAGTGCAGAAAATCCTGCTTAAGAAGAATCAATAGATTTACTCAAGAGAAGAGCAAAAGGGAGAGATGGCAATATTTCCAACTCTGGGCAAAAAAGACATGGTGTGGAGGTGTTTACAGTGACACAGGAGTCCAATTTTTTAGGTTTTATTAACTGTTAGATAGGAGTGATGATTTCTAGAAGGCTGCTGAAGAACAGAGGGAGAAGACTAGAGATGGGTATGTTGGATGTTGATACACAGAAGCATCCGACATATCTTGGATGTGTTCCTTGAATTTAATATGTAGGAGGATTTTTGAAAGGAGGGATGTATTCCAAACTTGGAAAAAAATATGCATATGATAACTAGTGAGCTCATGTCTTCCAGAGAAGAGCTGTAGAGTACAATACAAAGGAACATTTCAGTACTTAAGGTAGCAGTGCTGGAGAAAGTAATGGCAGTCACTGTTTTTACTTGCACAGCTAATTCTGCCACAGGTACTAGAATAGTAACTTTTAAAGATTTTGAAATTCTTTAAGAGAAAAATTAAAGCATTTGAAAAGGATCAGCTGATTTCTTTGTGATTCAGTCAAGTATAGTGTATTGAGTTTGTGTGGCAAGGTTTTGATAGTGGGGGGGCTACAGGGGTGGCTTCTGTGAGAAGCTGCCAGAAGCTTCCCTCATGTCCGATAGATCCAGTGCCAGCCGTCTCCAAGACGGACCTGCCGCTGGCCAAGGCCGAGCCCATCAGCGATGGTGGTAGTGCCTCTGTGATAATGAATTTAAGAAGGGGAAAAAAACCCACACGCAACAACAACTGTAGCCAGAGAGACGAGTGAGAATATGTGAGAGAAACATCCCTGCAGACACCAAGGTCGGCGAAGAAGGAGGGGCAGGAGGTGCTCCAGGTTCCGGAGCAGAGATTCCCCTGCAGCCCATGGAGAAGGCCATGGTGAGGCAGGCTGTCCCCCTGCAGCTCATGGAGGCTAACGGTGGAGCAGATATCCACACTGCAGCCCACGGAGGAACCCACACTGGAGCAGGTGGGGACCCGAAGGAGGCCACGACCCAGTGGGAAGCCTGTGCTGGAGCAGGCTCCTGGCAGGACCTGTGGACCCGTGAAGAGAGGAGCCCAGGCAGGAGCAGGTTTTCTGGCAGGACTTGTGACCCTGTGGGAGACCCATGCTGGAGCAGTCCGTTCCTGAAGGACTGCACCCTGTGGAGAGGACCCATGCTGGAGCAGATCCTGAAGAACTGCAGCCTGTGGGAAGGACCCACATTGGAGAAGTTTGTGGAGGACTGTCTCCTGTGGAAGGGACCCACGCTGGAGCAGGGGAAGAGTGTGAGGAGTCCTCCCCCTGAGGAGGAAGGAGCAGCAGAGACGTGTGATGAACTGACCACAACCCCCATTCCCCGTCCCCCTGCGCTGCTGGCGGGGAGGAGGGAGAGAAAATCTGGAGTGAAGTTGAGCCTGGGAAGAAGGGAGGGGTGGGGGGAAGGTGATTTTGAGATTTAGTTTTTATTTCTTATTACCCTGCTCTGATTTGATTGGTAATAAATTAATTTCCCCGAGTCGAGTCTGTTTTGCCCATGACGGTAACTGCTGAGTGATCTCCCTGTGTCTCGACCCACGAGCCTTTCGTTACATTTTTCTCTCCCCTGTCCAGCTGAGGAGGGGAGTGACAGAGCGGCTTGGTGGGAACCTGGCGTCCAGCAAGGGTCAACCCACCACATAGAGGCAAATACAAAGACTATGTCCAAGCATATGCTGAAGAACTGGAACCTGTTTTTCCAAAGCAGTCCACACTGAATTTTCCAGTAAATTAAACAACATGGAGGGGTTCTCAAGATTCTGTTTCACTTGCTTATTTATTTATATAAATTTGAATCTCACTTTGTTAATTAATCCATTGTCTGACGTTTTGGAGCATAAGCACTAAGATTCCTTAGGAAATCTCTGGGATAGTTTAAAAACAAATAGTATGCATGAATTCTTTGGTGAGAGAATTATAATCTAATTCCGCTTCTGTTGAGCAGCTGTTCAATCCTTTAATTTTCAGTAAGTAGTGGAAAACTAGCAGCATTTAAATGCTGCAAAAAACTGAAGTATCTTTATTAACTCTTTGATAGGGTTTCTCCAAAGACACTGTTAACATTTTGCACTAATGGCATACTACTTCGCACGCTAATGGGAGGAGACAGCACTCTATCAACTGTGACACATGTTATTGTGGTAAGTATTCTGTTTTATTTCATGTGAGGTGGAGCAGTATGTATTACTTGTAATTGGAAGATGAGATCCTAGTTTTCTTTACTAATTTGCTGAGCATTTAAGGTGGTTTTGTTTGGTTAGAATCTGAATGAATGTTAAAGGCTTCCTGAGTCTCTATTGTAGCATGTACTTTTTTTTTTTTGTAGAAGTATCTTATTTTAGGTTCATGCCAATAATTAATTTTGGAATCATGATGCAGTTGTGGAGGACAGAGCTCTAAATTTTTCCGATCTTCTTCTGTCAGAAAGCAGAAAAGCCTTAGGGGGGCTTATGTAGATATGATTCAATGTGAGCATGTCAGAATTTCTTGCATCATGTACTTGTTTTAGCAATACCAGGTTTGCAGCCCATTTGTTTGCCCAAATGTTTTCAAGATAATGAGTAGTCTAATTTCTGGCAAATTATTTAAGTGTGTTCATTTATGATTACGTGAATATTCTTATTGTGGAGTTTGATAAGTCAGTGGAACCAGAATGTTTACCACAAGATGAAGTTCTCCACTGCTGAAGACAGAAAAATTCATGAAAATTTTAGGTGTCTGCCTATTTATCAAAATGGAAAAAAGTGTGAGAATGGTCTATACATTGACTTCAGCCTGAAAATGTTGTATTTGGGTCCGTGCTGTGTAAGTTCATAATATAAAACAAAACAGAAGCACACACCAACAAAGATGATTAATCAGTCGTGTGCCCTAAATGATGATAAGCTTCGTGCATGACTTAATGGATCTAAGCAATCTTAACTTTTTTCTGATTATGTAGTCTCATACATTTCTTTAAATGTTCATCAATTGTGAAGTGAGAATTTATTAAAATAAGATTCGTAGGATTTGCAGTTTGTGTCATTATTTTGAAAATGAGATTCAAATATAAGAATTAGAAAAGTTTCAGATGTTCACTTTAACCTGTGAAAGAAAGGTATATGTAGCTTGTGCATTACCAGTGCAGTCTGCTCTGATATCTTTATAAAACTTTTTGAAATATTTTTTGACTTTTGGATAGTTTTTTTTAAAAAAGTCCTTACTTAAACTAGATTTACAGATTTTAATGCATTTCTTTAATGCAAATTGCATTTGCTGTAACCAGCAAATTATATATTTTAGTTTTTAAAAAAGTTCATATTTGTGAAAAGTTATAATCTTGCACCTGTGATGTTTATCTGTTTTTGTTTTGTTTTGGTTTTTTTTTCCTTTTGTTACAGGATGAAGTACACGAGAGGGATAGGTTCAGTGACTTCTTGTTAATAAAACTGAGAGATGTGTTGCAAAAACAGACTAATTTAAAATTAATTATTTCAAGTGCTGCTTTAGATGCAAATCTCTTTATTAGATATTTTGGAAGTTGCCCAGTAATACACAGTAAGTATTTATGTAAACTCTTAAATCTGAGTATACCTGGCCTAGGACTTATAGATCTTATTAAACTGTAGCAAACCATTCTGAGTAAGGGAACATGATAAATACACTGAAAGTTACAGCAATGCTTATTCTTTGTTTGTTCATTTTTGTTGTTTCTTAACTATTTGCACCTACTTCAGAGTGAAATGCTTTTATCATAGCGAGTTCTGTAAGTGCAGGGATGTCCTGGCCCCCGCCGTGTTCAATTCAAGAAGCAGGAAAATGTTCTTAAAGTGCTGATCTCCATGGTGATATAGACCCTATGATCTACAAGAGTGTGATATGTATTAATTCATTCCAGTAGCTTCTAGTTCTTCAGGCCTCACAGAGATTGCTGCTAGTTACTGGATAAAACACAGATAACTGCACCTGGTCACTTCAGAAATACAGTCCTAGGCAAATTGGGTTTTCATGTTTTAATCGCATGATTCTTTATTTTAGAGGAAATTATTAGCTGTTAATATAGGTAAACATTGAGAAAACACAGGGCAATTTATGTTCAGACTCAGTCATCTGTGGTTAGATTACATTCTAGTGCAAAGAAAAGTTGTTATTGCTGTTTTATTTTCATTTTACTGATCTTTAGTAGAGGTAAAACACAGATGTATGGGCAATGGTTTTTTTTTGTTTGTTTGTTTGTTTTTTTCCTCCCCTCTTCACCCTCCTGGCTTGCAAGTTTTCTGCATGGGTGACCTCCTCTGGCACCTTCCAGTCCTCTTCCTTTTTCAACAATGATGTCTAAGTATAACGTGTTTTGAAAAGAAGCTTTTAAGAGAAATGCTTTCTTTTCAAAACAGTCAAGTAGACTGTCTGACTGTCAGTGTTTTTTTTTTTTTTAAGAAGCTCGACAGTCAGGACATGGGCAGGATCACTTTCTTTAGAATCTTACCTACAAATCATTGGTTTATTTTAGTGAATGTTCCTGGAAAAGAGATCTATTTTTTTTTTTATGGATAGAATTGTTCAGTTGTAGTTCCCTGTTCTGAATTTCTGCCTAGTAAAATAAGGCTTGCAACTTGTTGGAGGCAGGAATCTGAAAATTACACATGATTTCAGTGTTTTCCACATTTTTTGCAGAGGGGAAACCTCAGTTATAATTGTTGTGTGGCTTTCCAGTTTACTCTTCTTGTAGCTTCCTGTTCATTTAGATCAGTATGTTTATTCAGGAAATTCTGATGACGATCTTTTTCTCCAGTTTACCTCATTGGTTATACTGTTACCATGTACTAGTCTTCACAGGCTAATCACAATTGAAAAGACACTTTCCTTTTTCCATTTTTGAGAATTTAAGAATTAAAAGAAGAGGGTTTAGATACTTTGTTTGTTAATGTCATAAAAAAGATTTGATTCTCCATCAACAATGTAGCTGACAAAATCCTGACCACAGAAACCAACATTTTGTAGTGGTGGGTTCCTGTAATACACAGAGTTTGTGGTCAGTGTTGCAAGATTTCCTCCGTGACAGCTTCTAAAAGTAAATTGTAGCTTGTTCTTTCTGAAGAAAAGACCTAGGTGATTTAAACTCAGTTATGGCAAATGTCTGCTAAGGGACCAGAAATTAAAATCTAGAGGTTTTATTTCTTCCTGTGAAAGAGAATCCTTTAATGCCCATAAATAAGGTCTAGAAAACAGCGATATTGAGAAAGAAATCAGGGTAAATTCTTAGGACATAAAGACCAATGGAATGTCTTATGTATCAGGAAGTATTCAGTAAAGAAAGCCAAATTTGGCTGAATTGATTGAGGAAATTGAGAGAAGTCCATCTCCTCATATTCTTCTTGTGGAAAAAAAAAAGTGGTTTAATACAAAGGTGGCAATCTGCTTGTGGGATCTTGTGCTAAAGCTGTATTAACTGCTGTTATATTTTGTAATCAGGTAGCAGTCTTGCACAGTAAATTCTTTTTTGTAGCCCTAAACAAAAATTACTATTTTCTTTTTCTTATGTTGATAAAATTGCAATTAGTAACTGTCAATCTTATGAGCATTTCATACTATAACACTTAATAGAATTGAAGAGGTTAATGAGAAACAAGGTACCCAGCTGGCATTTCCCTTTTGAAATGTTGTTTTGTTTTGTGGCCCAGTAATCTTAAGAAAATAAACTCCAGTGAAGATACACTTACAAGACTTCTCAAGCAAAGTAATAATTCCTTAAATCAGACCCTAATAATGTTTAATTCACTTTTTGTGTCTACAGAAATGCTTTTTTAAAAATTAAGATTATAAATGAAGCTAGGGAATATCTAATATTTTATGAATTATTTATACTTTCAGTACAAGGAAGACCTTTTGAAGTTAAAGAGATGTTTTTGGAGGACATTTTACGAAGCACTGGGTATACAAACAAAGAGATGGTAAAGTACAAAAAGGAGAAGCAGCGAGGTTGGTGAACTTCTTAATTGTTAGGGTTGGCAGTGAGTCTTATTGATTGATTAAACAACTAAAAAGGATGCTTCTCTGTTAAAATTCCAAAGTCAGAACATTAAATGAAACATGATTAGATGACAGCAAGTATCTTTAAGCTCTCAATGTTTACATTATTGAGCTAGATTATGTAACTTAAAAAAAATTTTCACTTTCTTTCAATGGTTGCATTCTTTTTCCTTTCAGTTGATAAATGTTATATTTTTCCTGATTATCATGGAGTAGAATTGCATATAATTGAGGGCTTTGCCACATGAAAACTATAGAAGCAGAAGACACTATGTGCTGACTTTTGGGTACAAGTTAAAGTGTAGCTATTAAAGAGGGTGGGATTTTGTACATCTTGCACAAAAGTGGTTCCTGTTAGTAACATTTTTCACTGCATTCTTCAGACGTGGTTGTGTTTGATATCTATAGCCCAAAAGCATTAACACACTTGAACTTAATATAGTTGTTTTTCAATTGATTAAGTAGATACATTATTTGAGAAGTTTTCCTGACAACTGAAAGTAATGATCCTAGTGTGTATTTAAAAAAAAAAAAAAAAAAAGGCAAACCCCAAAGCTATAACATACAATCCTAACTGCGTTTATTGTGGTGCTCAGCTCTGATTGCTGTGGATAGAAAAGTCCAGTTAAAGTACTGGTGTTTTCTACTGTTTCTTCTACCTCTACACAAAAGTTAGTTGTTACATGCAGGAGCTATATCACTTCTTTTCATTATTTCACTTATGGAGAAAGATCTGGACTGAGAATTGTGTAGAAAATATTTACTTAGGAAGCTCGTTTGAATGCAGTAAGTTGGAGTACTGGAGACTTGGGGGGTTAAGCACCCAAATGGTATTTTTTTACCTTGTTCTTGTAGCAGATGTTTGCAATGGGTGCCCTTTGAGTGCCCTTAATCATGGAATTTATATTGCACTGGTAACAGCATTCTAGATTAAATAAAAGAGATTGAATAGATAAAACTTTGTGACTTGATATAACTATTTTTTTGTAACTGAAAACAATGGATAATTAAGATGACTGTAAAACTTTTTTTGGAAATACTTTATGCATTCCAGAAGAAAAACAGCAAAGTACTCTTACTGAATGGTGTTCTGCTCGAGAAAATAATACTAAAGTGGAATCTCAGAGACAAAGATCTGTCCCAAATGTAACTGAAGAGTATAACCTGTTGGATGATGGTGGTGACACAGTATTTAATCAACTGGTAAGTTTTTCCTTTTGTTGGAAGAGATGTTTAAATCTGCATTGTATTATTCTACCCATTTAAAAACTGTTTTCTAAAGATATTACTCCTGTAGAGTTTCTAGAAGGATATTAACATGTTTTAAAACACGATTTTTTTTTTCTATTAGCAAGAACCATTCTAGCTAAAGTGTGCTTTTCAATTATGATGGTTGTACATAACTTTTGTTCAGAGCAAATGGCTAGACTGCCATTGTTTAAAGTACTTGCATATGATACAGTAAATGCTTTAACTGATATCTGAATGCTATATTTCTGGTTGTTACCTGGAAAACTAACTGTTCAAATTTGTCATGTCTAATATATGAGAATAAAGACAACTCTTCGAAGAGATTCATCTTTCAATACTGTTTTTTCTCTTCAGACTGAAAAAGATGCGAATTGCCTTGAACCGTGGCTAATAAAAGAAATGGATTCTTGTCTTTCTGACATCTGGTTGCATAAAGATATTGATTCCTTTGCTCAGGTGTTCCATCTCATTTTAACTGAAAATGTCAGTGGTAAGTTTCTGATCTTATTACATAAGAAACATCCAACCACAAAATGACCTGAATTTCTGTGGCTACTTTACCTCCAGTTTCAAATGTTGTTACCTTTGAATTCTGGTGCCTATTGGAAAAATGAATAGGGTTAGCAGAATTAATGACTTTTGAAGTTATTTGTTGTTGTACTTGTTTTGAAGTATTGACAGATGTTATAATATGTTTCTAAAATAGTATTAAATTCATGTGAACTGACTGGCAGGATGAAGTGAGGAAACGTTCTCTTTGGGCTGAGTTTTGAGAGTCATATTCATACTACATTTAGATGAAAAAATAACAACGTTTTTATTGGTTTTGCTGATTTTTTTTTTTGGTGTTTCTCAGTTGATTATAGGCACAGTGAAACCAGTGCAACTGCACTAATGATTGCTTCAGGGAGAGGCTTTCTGAGTCAAGTAGAGCAACTGATCAGTATGGGAGCAAGTATCCACTGCAAGTCATCCAATGGCTGGTAAAAACAAACAGATAAACTGAAAGATAGATTTATTTGTAAATATACAAATTAGAAAGAAATTTCTATAACATCTAAACTAATTTGCTAACTTATCTGACTACTGTAAGCACTAATAGGTTTTGACAGTCTAAACAATTTTTAACTTCTGTTTATCACATTGTTTTCTGTAAATTCTAAATTGAATTCTTAATTAAACACTCTTGAATATGAGACACACACACTTGGTTTCAATGACTCTGGTTTAATACACTGGTTAGAAGAAAAATTGGAATCTTTCTCACTGGGTTGATTGAATTAGACCCAAAATCTTTGGTGATTCTTATTTTAAGAGAGTAACCTATATCAGATTTAAAAATAGTGTATTACAGGTGCAAAAATCTTTACTGTGTTATATCTGTAAATATGTTGTATCATGTAAAAATATTTGTGAATCTGTAAAAGTTCAGATTTTTGTGGGCATGAATTGTGTCTTCATATAAACAGGGAACTATAGTAAATAATTGTAGTACAGAAAGATAAGAATTAGGATTTCAGGGGTCTGATATTTGGTAGTACCACTTGAAACACTTGGGAAGGAATGCAGTTTAAAAGGAAAACAGAGTGAACTGTATTGTGAGGAGGGCAACTTCTGTAAGACATCAAAAACCCCAATATTTTCACACATTTTGGAGAAAAATGTCTGGGGTGTGACTTCATGGGATGATTTAAAGGACCTAGTAAAGGGTACTGCAAAAAGGCATGGCTTATCTCTGCACATTGGTGTATGGCTTTTGAAGGAATGGCACATTCTTCCTCCTCATTTCCTTCTGCATGTTTGCATGTACTTCTGTGTAAAACTGGCATTCTTTCGTGGTAAAGAATTGCAGTTATCTACAGATCATATAGCTATTATACCTGTTTATGCACTTTAAAATGGGAAGTTGCAGATCCAACAATAACAGCACTGATTAAGCAATAATTCAGAAATTGATAGAAAGTGCGGTGTCAGTTGTCTCCTCATGTAACGTGCTATTCATATGTGTCTTTTGAAGTGAGAAATTAATAAAGATTTTTATGCAACTCTTTCAGGTTGGCTTTGGACTGGGCTAAACGCTTTGGACAGACAGAGGTTGTTGACCTGTTGGAGTCCTACAGGTAAGCTATAACTACTTTGCAGAAACAGTTGTATAACATGGTGAAGGGAAATTTGTGTTTTGTCTTCTTTAAATCAGAACTGTTTTCAGCTTTTTATGCTTTAAAGTCTGGCCTAAATAGCAAGATTTATTTGAGAATAGGAATATTTTGAAAACATAGTTATTTTAAAAAAAGTTTGTTTGTATTCAGTATCATAGTGATTATGTTTGCACAACACCTAGTGGTGTAGGACTTTTTATATTACTAGCGTTTATCATCTTGATATGGACATTCCTATCGTGATTATATATCTAGGCAGGATGGGATTACAGTAACTTAAATAAATATGCAGAGGAGATGCCGGTTCTATACCATGTACCATTTTAATTTCAGATGCTTATTTTGGAAACAAATCTGTTGTGTGTTTTTTATCTGTATGTTGCTGATATGTGATAGCCATATTAAAGAAACTTTATATGGGTAACATGTACACTAGGCCATTCAATAATTGTTTTTTTAATTAACTTACAATTATTATAGTTTAGTTACAATTTTGTAGAGACCTATATTATTATAATTCCTCTTAGTGTAGTTTCTGTTAGTGTAGTACCTACTTAACTGTTATGGTAGGGAAGTTTTTGGAAAATACATTTCTTTTAAATATTTTTCCTTTAACACATAAATAAATGGTGTCTTCATACTTTGAATTCTGTCACATTTGCTTATGGTTGTGTTTCAATGAAGTATAATAAACACTTCATTGAAAACACTAAAAATTGAAGTTGAATGCTTTGCTGGGTTAACAGTTAAATCAGTGAACAGTAATACTATTGTGGAGATGCTGTTCTGCTAGACTTCAAAATTAAAATTCAAGACGAGTAGTCATGTTGGTCTTGATCTAAATTTGAATTGATGGCTGAGTGCAAACCTGAAGCAAACAACCTTGACTCTGGCCTGTGTATTTGTACATTTTAGTGCTTCAGTGGAATTTGGAAATCTGGATGAAAGTTCCCTGGTCCAAACAAGTGGTAGTGACCTCAGTGCAGAGGACAGAGAACTGTTGAAAGCTTATCATCACAGTTTTGATGATGAAAAAGTGGATCTGGACCTGATTATGCACTTACTTTATAACATCTGTCAGAGTTGTGATGCTGGTAGGTATATATGCACACTCCCGATAAATTGCTGTGGATTCAGCTTCTGATGAATTGTGCTCTTTTTTTCAGTAATACCAAGCAGGTAAAACCTTCCAAGTGCTAGTATATGCAGTACTGACATACATTTGAAGTTAATTTTCTGTTTAACTCTGCAAACCAACTTCTTTTTTTAGGAGCGATTTTAGTATTTCTTCCTGGATATGATGAGATAGTTAGCTTGAGGGACCGTATTCTTTTTGATGACAAGAGATTTGCTGATAATGCTCACAGGTAAAACCTCTAGTTTCTATGGTTGTCTTGAGTTTTTATTGTTTCTTTTCAAGATCCTTAAAATGTGCTCTTTGTCTTGCATTAGATACCAAGTTTTCATGCTTCATTCAAATATGCAGACTTTGGATCAGAAGAAGGTGCTTAAAAGTCCACCTTCTGGCATCCGCAAAATAGCAAGTATCAGAGGACTTGGTCGGGTATTATGTTGATCTATATTGTCTTTGCTTTTACAGTTACTATATGTTTGGTTTTTTTTAATTGCAGATTCTTTCTACTAATATTGCAGAAACCAGCATAACAGTCAATGATGTTGTATTTGTTATTGACTCGGGAAAGATGAAAGAGGTATGATTGGCTTAAACTTTCTTTGGGAAGTAGACTTCCTAGTGTTATTTTAAAATACATAATACATAAATTTTGGAGAACTATTTTTTTTATAGTAGGCTGAGAGCTAGTGCATGTCAAGCAACAAAACTTACTGAGAAGTTTTGACATCTGTTTGTTTTATGACAAATACTGTATATAGCTAGCTGTTTAAAAACCCTGTAAAAGCTGTTGCAGGTTGATATATTGATGCATCTATATGTTTTTTTCTTTTTTAATTTAGTATTTTTGTTTGATTTTTAAAAGAAGTCCATCAGTTTAGACTGACATCTTCCTGAGCCTTAGGGAATACTGGGAGTTCCCTTTGTCCTACTATTGTAGCTAGCCTGAGTCTAATCTATTAAGTTTTTAAGCATTGTTTTTGATGTGTTGAATGCTCATTCCCTAATTACTTGTTCAAGAAAAGTGAGGTGACATAATGAGGTAGTTTAAGACCCAGTATATGGCTTAGAAAATAAAATTGGATTTCACATGAGATTTCTGAAGTTCTCATGGTAGTACAATTTTTTTTATTATTTTGCATCAAATGTGGGAAAATAAGGATGTGATTTCCAAACGAGACAAAGAGAAAACTTTATTCAATATAATAACATTTTTGCTTGCTTTGTGATACCACAAAACACAATCTATGTCTGTTATTGACTTACAATTACCTGTTGACTAGAAAACTTTAGTTTAGAAAACTGTGTAGCACAAAGATATGGTGAAGGAGGTAGCATAAATTCACTTGAAACTAAGTACTTTAGAACATAGCTTGGTGCCAGAAGCTGCTGGTGCTTATTACTATTATTTATTTTTTTTTTTAGAGAACTTCTATTGATGAGCTAAATCATTAGTAATTTTTATTTCATGTACCCTATTCAATCTTGTTTTTATGTTCCTTGCTTTGGTTTTATAGAAGTCTTTTGATGCACTGAGTTGTGTTACAATGCTAAAAATGGTGTGGATTTCAAAAGCCAGTGCTATCCAGAGAAAAGGCAGGTAATAAATGCTTCATACTGAATTTTATTTTGCAGATATCCACTGTCCTTTATGTTAAGGATAAAATACACAACATAATAGCAGCCGCACTGGATAATGTTACTAGTCTAGTCCAGTATTGTGTTGGACAATGGCCAATGTTAGTTCTCTGCAGAAGAGTAAGGCTCAGCATGTATTTCCTTGGAGTCATTTCACAAATTGTAGAAAAATGACACTCGGGAATTTCCCAAAGCTTATATTAGGTCTAGGGTTTTTTCACTCCATGAACTTGTTCTCCTTCCTTTTTCTCCCATGTAGCACCAGCAGCCGCAGTCTCCAATAAGGTGTTTCACAACTTATCTGTGGGTAAAGGGCTGCCTATTGCTAGTTTTTAATTGATGCCCCTTCATCCTTATATTAGAAGAGACATTGAGCAGTGATTCCTTATTCACCTTCTCCAAACTATTCATGACTTAACAGGTCTTAATCATATTCTTCCCAACACTGGGTGAGGGCTAAGAGGATACGTAGCAACAAACGCCTATGTTTGGTGATATGATATTGGCATTAACCTGCAGGAATTTGAGTGTGAATGTGAGCATTTGCTGTCTCTGTCCCCTCACTCACAAGTTATTTGGTCTTCATTCTACCTTTTACTCCCAGAGTAACTTCCAACTGTTTGGGGGATATGAAGAGGAAGAAATGAAGTTTACGACTTATATTCCTTACATCAAAGGACAGTTGAGATTTGGATTGATCTTAGGTTAGCAAAAAACCCACATCACTATTTTTAGATAGACCTTATTTTTGTTTCTCCAGACCTTTCAGTGTTGTGGTACAATTATAATAACAAATTTCCGTACTATCAAAAATAATCCATGGACTGGAAAACTTATGTCATATGTGGGACTTAACAACAAAATTATCTTTTTCTTAGACCTGCTTCTACATTTCCATTCTAAGTTTGTGTGTGTATGTGTTGGGGTGTTGTGTTTTTTTTTTTTTTTTTTTTTTTTTAATAAGTTCTAATTTTCAACAACTTCCCATATTTTATTTTCAAGGGCTGGGCGCTGTCAGCCTGGAGTCTGTTTTCGTCTCTTCAGCAGGCTCCGATTTCAGAATATGTTGGAATTTCAGACTCCAGAACTTCTAAGAATGCCACTTCAGGTGCACGTTCAGTTAGAAATTATAACTTCTAAAAAATGTATTATCATCAGACCATACTATGAACTCCAAAAAAGTGTTTGGACTCCCCCTCCCCCATCTTAACAATCTTTTTTTGCTTTTTAACTTGCAGGAGCTTTGTTTACACACAAAACTTCTGGCTCCAATTAATTGTCCAATTGTTGACTTTCTTATGAAAGCTCCTGATCCTCCACCAGCTTTAATTGTGAGAAATGCTGTGCAAATGCTTAAGGTCAGCAGAGGAATAGATTTAGATGGGAATTGTATTTGATTCTTTATTTGTGGTATGGCAAGATATCTTACTGAGTTTTGTTTGTACTGAGACTGTTGTTTAGTTACTTAAGGATGCTTTGAGTTTTGTGTGTTTATTTTAATTTTGTGTGTGTGGATGTATTTTTCCATGTTAAGGGAAGAGAGTGCTTAAAAATCTTGTCTCAAACTGTTAAGAGTTTGGCTTGCTTTCCTATTGTTTGGAAACAAGTCTAGTTAATGTCCAGTATTCACATCCTTTCTGCTTTTATTATAAATTAATTTTGTCCACTTCTCCCCCCCCCCCCTTTTTTTCTTTTCTTTCCTTTTTTTTTAAAACAGACAATAGATGCCATGGACCCTTGGGAAGATCTCACTGAACTTGGTTATCATCTCACTGAATTACCAGTAGAGCCACACCTTGGTAAAATGGTGTTGTGTGCTGTTGTTTTGAAGTGCCTGGATCCTATTCTTACTATTGCTTGCACTCTTGCATATCGAGACCCTTTTGTCCTACCTACACTGGCCTCTCAAAAGCGTGCAGCCATGCTGTGTAGAAAACGTTTTACGGCAGGAACATTTAGTGACCATATGGCGCTTCTCAGGGCTTTCCAGGTATTATTTCATCTTCAGAAAGAGTACTAATCACAATAGATCACATATGAAAGTAAATGATGTACCAATCAAGTTGGATGTGGAACGATAGACTATGATTAAGCTCCTTAGAGAAGAAACTTTATTGTTGCCTGGTGGCTCTCCTGTATATTGGACTCATAAATTTGTGAGGGAACTCTTTTTGTCAGATTTTTTTGTTTATATTTTCAAACGTGGTTAAATTCTGAATGTTCCAACAAGGTGCCGTTTTATATCCTGCTATGCTGATAACTTAAAATAATGATCTTAGCATAATGATCATTATAATAACTTCATATAATGATCTTTATAATAACTTAACGTAATGATCATTATGTTAATTTAGGGAATAGGTAAAGAGAATCTAGTACTTAACCAGAAAAAAAAAAATAATCTGGTTTTATAAATTTCCTTTCTTTCAGAATGGTTTTTGCCTGTTCTATTGACATAAATGTAATTTTTTAAAAAAAGTGCATTTTTTAATTTTAGCTAATCAAATTAATAGTCAAATGTAAAACAATATTCTTTACAGGCGTGGCAGAAGGCACGCAGTGATGGCTGGGAGAGAGCCTTCTGTGAAAAGAACTTCCTGTCTCAAGCCACGATGGAAATCATCATAGGAATGAGAACACAGTTGCTTGGCCAGCTTAGAGCCTCAGGTAAATAGCTTGGAAAAAATTTTGGCATCGTTTTGGAGTCCAGTGTATACCTAGTACAAGTGTATACAAATTGTAACAAGAATAGTGTTCGCTGGTGTCATTTTTCTCCTTAATTTGAAACAGACCAGTACCTGATCATGCTGGGCATGGTGGAGGTGCTAGAGTGAGAAAGCGTGGCTGGGGAACAGCTAATCTAACTGAAAGCACCCTGATTGTTCCACACACCACTGGCTTTCAGTGTGACATATGTTTCCTTGGATTTTTATGTTTTAATAAATTATTTCCATGGGAAATATCTTTGTGTTGTAAAACGTAATTCTACTCTATGTTAGTATAAAACCCCTTATCAGGAAGGATTTCAGTATAATAGTTTCTTCTTGGTGCTGTTAAGGTTGGAAGTAGTGAAAAAATGCAACAAATTTATAGTTTATTTCACTTTTTTTTCCAAATTCCTTTTGAGAAGCAAAAAGGTAGATCTTAAGTACAAGCAAATATAACACATTTTTGTCCTCTTCTTTCTTCAGGTTTTGTTAGAGCCAGAGGAGGAGCCGATATTAGAGATGTTAATACTAACTCGGAAAACTGGGCTGTAGTTAAAGCTGCCTTAGTAGCTGGAATGTATCCCAATCTAGTGCATGTAGACAGAGAAAGCCTGGTTTTGACTGGACCAAAGGAGAAGAAAGTGCGATTTCATCCTACCTCTGTTCTTAGTCAACCTCAGTATAAAAAGGTAAAATCACTTTAAATTTGTAGTTCACAAAAAAGAGCACGATACTCTAGCAAATGTTTTAGAAATGTCTCTTCATAGTTGTCAGTACTTTAAAAGCAGCATGTGCATTAAACACTACATTTTTAGAAAATCTTTTTCCTGGCGTTTAATAAACTAACTCTGATTCTTTATTTTAGTTTTCCAATATTATTTCATCAAAACTTGTTTCAGTTAGCCCTTCTTCTAGATGGAATGAGACAGAATGATAAAAAAAACCTAGTTATGAAACTGCTTTAAAGATGTAACAATCCCTGCTCATAATAGCAGGAAGAAGTTCTGCTCTGAAATGGATTATTTTTTTAGATCCTTTTTTAAAGCAAAATATTTTGTTTCAAGGTGGTAGGATAATTTGTGAGTCTGGTTGAATTCTCTCTCTTGCTTTTTTTGTTTGTGTCTATAAGCTTATGTGTTTATAAATATTTATGTATTTTCTTCTACATATATAAAATAAGAAATATGTTAAAATTTATTTTAATTAAAAGTAGAGGGTAAAACAGCCTAGTCTTATTTGCTCTTGCACAGATTCCCCCAGCAAATGGGCAAGCTGCAGCTATTCAGGCACTCCCTACAGACTGGGTTATATATGATGAAATGACGAGAGCTCACAGGATAGCAAATATCAGATGCTGTTCTGTTGTAACACCTGTCACCGTGTCACTGTTCTGTGGACCAGCTAGATTACCAAGTAATGCTTTGCAGGAACCCTCGTCCTTTCGAGGTATGGTGGGGTTTTGATTTGGAATGTTTCCATTGGTATATACTAGTATGTGATATGGAAGGCTTATTTTCCAGGAATATTTAATATGTATATTGGCTAATTCTTAAAATGACAGAGCTCCTGTAGCTGTAGCTGTTCAAGAATTTGTAGCTGTTCAAGAAGCTGTTCAAAAATTCCTGTAGCTGTTCAAGAATAGTTTATAGGCTCTCTAATAAACGTCTCAGTTTTGTGAATCCTTATAGATTCATATCCATAAATTACACTTGCATAGTTCTGAAGTCTCAGAAATTACAGTATAGTTTGTGATGAAATAAAAAATGCAAACAAAATGCCTAATGAAAATACTAATGCTGAAAAGTGTAGTATGTATGTTTTCTACAGACTAGTTTATTTGCTACTTTGAACCAGATTATTCAAACTGAATAATAATTTAGAAACTATCAATATGGCAAATACTCATATTGCCTCCAGCTGAAACATGCATTTTAAAGATTATTTTCTACTGACAACTTCTAATGACAATTAGCTATACTACTAGCTAGAAGTAATAGGGAACATATAGACATTCTCTTTTTTTCTTCTATTTAAATGGAGTGCTGTAGGAATAGAAGCAAAAATAATCTATCCAGCTGCCAGTTCTCTAGAAATACTAGTTTCAAACAAAGTAAGAGTCCAAGTTATTATTGAAGCTTTCCTGTCTTGCTCTTAAACTGTTACCCTTAAACTGTTTATGCTGATTGAATTGCACTTTAAAAAAAATTAGAATCCTACTTAATAGCCATATGTATATATAATTTATTCTTTTCTTAATGGGTCTTTAAATCTGCTGTTTTACTAGGAAATAAAGCATAGAGCAATGTGTGGGTTTGCAAACAGCTTCAGGCAAAAGTTTGGTAATGGCTTGTTGATATTCACGAGGGTACGAGTGAGTCGGATCACATCAATACAGGTGCTTACATAGCAGGGCCCTCAGCAGGTCTGGATACTGGAGTTCTGCTGACTTAAGAAAAGACTTTTCACTGAGGAGCATTTGCAGAAAATAAAAAGTGATTTTACAAATGTTTACATTTTAAAATAAAATTTAGAAGGAAAATGGGTTTATTGCTGGTAATACAGTAGTGTTCAGGTTTTTTGTATGTAAGTGGAAATAATATAGAAATGTT
This sequence comes from Mycteria americana, assembly GCF_035582795.1. Lineage (NCBI taxonomy): Eukaryota > Metazoa > Chordata > Aves > Ciconiiformes > Ciconiidae > Mycteria > Mycteria americana. The sequence goes on from NC_134396.1 coordinate 57,140,526, forward strand.
AATGCATCTTTTATATTTAATTCAGGGGATGGGGTATCTAATGATAACAGTGATAGTGAGATGGAGGACAAAACAACTGCTAATTTGGCACTACTGAAGCTAGATGAATGGCTCCATCTCAAGCTGGACCCTGAAGTAAGTAATGTATCACTTCAATGCTTTTTCTTGTAGAAGGCTATTTATATCATATCTTCCTAAAAAGATTTCTGAAACATTTGGGTAACCAAGAATTTTCTGTAAGAACGGCTGTCATGGTCCATTTGGGTGTCTCAAATTTACAGGACAACTTACTCTGTGATTTAACCTTTATTTCATGAGCTCATTAAGAAATACAACAAACCAATAGGGACTCATCCCCCTTTCCCCAGACTAGTCTATTGCGTGAATTCACTTAATTCACCATTCAAGTCATAAGTTTTCATAACTTATAACACATAACTCTCAATTCAAGCAAAAAGAAAAAAAGAATTAGGTACCTAGCCGATGGTGAGCGTGCTCATCCTTCTTCCTCTGTCACGGTGCGGGTGTCCCGTATCACACCAGGAAGCCGGAAAGCCTCAGCAGTCTGGCTGCTGTTGGATCCGCTTCAAAAGCTTTTTGGGTAAGCTGATGTTTTATACCTTGCAGCTTGGAGGTTTGGTCCATTTCCATAAGTTAGCAGATTCTGACAAAACTGCCAGACAAAAGAGGATGGCTGCAGGGGACAGCAAACTGCAGGTGATAGTGGCTGCATAATGGCCCTTCAGGTCTTTCTGGCCACCTGTCCTGCGTACGTGGTGCTCTCGCTTTGACCCGATGGCACTGCTCCCAGCACACATCAAGCCTCAGCATGAGCTGGCCCAGCACTTTAGTCTTGCCTTTCAGTTTGGACCCTGTTCATTTTAGAATGGCAGATGCTGCCAGATAGGAAAGTCGTAGGGTACCTTTACCTGTCTGATCTAATTTTTACTAGTCTTTAACAGAATTGAAATTCATTACAGGCTGCTGGTTTGCTGTTGCAACTCAGACAGAAGTGGCATAGCTTATTTCTGCGTCGTATGCGAGCTCCTTCTAAACCATGGTCTCAAGTTGATGAAACAACTGTAAGAGCAATTGTAGCTGTTTTAAGTACTGAAGAACAGTCTGCAGGTTTGCAGCAGCCTTCAGGAATTGGTCAGAGACCAAGACCTATGACTTCTGAAGAACTTCCTTTAGCATCTACATGGAGGTCAACCAACAGTAGAAAAAGCTCAGCAGAAACTGAATTCTCTGATGACTCCTCTAATGCTGAAAAGTAAGCTTTTGAGATCTTCTAGAGACTGTAGGTTGTAATTTATTTAGCTATAAAAGAATCACTTGAATGTCTGCTAGTAATAAAAAGGAAGAAATAGTAGAAATACAGCTGAAAGAATTGATACTGTCCTGTGCCGCGTTGTAGTTGTGATTTCATGGAGAAGTATTTCATATGTGTGCCTGCTGTTTGAGAGAGCAGTCAGGAATATTGTCCATGAATTGTGATCTCTGGGAAGAAGTAGCAGAATAGGTTTAACCCTAGCATTCAGAAACAATGTACGATCAGTACTTTTTTAGTTAGTATTTAATATGTTTTGGCATTACTGTAATATATATAGTCATGCAATAGGCTGATACGTAGATATAAATTGTTCTGTGACCTCTTATAAAAATCCTGGTATGTCCTGTATCTGCATTTACTTTTTAGAGTTTTAATGAAATCTACACCTCCCGCACTTCACCAGCCAAAGAAGTACAAAGAAAAAAACATTTTGCACTCCAAACGAACTTCAGATGACAGGTCAGATCAATCATCAGTGAAGTCTACAGACAGCAGTAGCTATCCTAGCCCCTGTGCTAGTCCTTCTTCTCCAATATCTGGAAAGGTAGAGTTCTCATAAACAAATTACCCCACTCTTCAAAATTAATAGAATTTCAGATGTGAATTTGCTGATATCTTTCAGCAGCTATCAGGTATTATATTGCTAACTATAGGTCTTATATAAGAACCTAACTTAGATTTTCATTTTTAACAGCTGCATAATACTTATTTCTTTCTGGAACGTACAGTCTGGACTAAATATCCTTGTTATGCTAGTTTAAGACAGTAAAAATATTATTCTTTGCAGAGTGCTGAGGTAAAGCTATCCAAAATAGAAAAAATTGGATTTTTTTTTTTTTTTAAACTTAATATAATAACCAGTGAAGGTGTATTACTTTTTTTTTCTAAACTAGTATACAGTACATGCACTTCTGAATTCTTTGGATTCTGCCTTCCTCTGTTTCTGTAATAGCATACATTGATATTGATTCTCTTTAAGTTTTGTGTTATCTGCCTTATTATGACTTCTTGCTTTTTTTATGATTATTTTAACAAAGCACACACTTTTAATGAGGTTATTGGCGTAATTCTCCTTATGTACTTGAATAGTAAACTGCAGCAGTATTAAACAGATCGCTTAGAGGAAAACCCATTGTTCCTCTAGGCATGGACTCATTGGAGAATTTAATAATTCCTCTTAATTCTTTCAGTTTTTAAATTCAGCCACTGTAAAAGGGAAAAAACTTATGTTTCCTGAAGGTTGAAATGTAAGTAGTGTGCTTCAGGCTACAGTCTAGAATGATTAATTTTATGTCATATGAAGGTGTGTCAGACTTCAAAGAACTGTAATTAATCACGAGACTATTTAGGCCTCTTCTGCTATACTTATTTGCTGCCCCTCATGAATGAATTACTGTTTTGCAAAGTGCTTAAAAAATGTAAAGTAGATGTGAAATATGTTTTAAAACCAATTCAGACAGTACCAGCTGATAGATTCTGTGTTTCTTGTAGAATCTGGGGGAGGAGGGTAGGAGCAGAGTCAAGGGATTTCTGTCTTCATCTGTGTAAAAATTTAGAACTAAAGTCTGGTTTATTTTATTGTAGCTTAATTTAATTTAATTTTTACAGGGTTCCAAATCTCCTTCACCAAGACCAAATATACCGGTTCGGTACTTTATAATGAAAAGTAGCAACTTGCAAAACATTGATATTTCTCAACAGAAGGGTATATGGTCTACTACACCAAGTAATGAACGAAAACTAAATAGAGCCTTTTGGGAGAGCAGTATGGTTTACTTAATATTTTCTGTTCAAGGGTCTGGACACTTTCAGGTGAGTCCTTACTTAGTTAATACTAAATACTAGCTTTGGTTGATGGTTTAGATGAACGCAGCTAATTACTATGTGTAGTATGGAGTTTTTTGCTTATGACTTCTGACCTTCTAATAAGTAGAGCAGCAATCAAATGTATCTGATTGATGAGGAAAGAGTACTTCATTCTTCTCTGAAATATGCCCTTTCAGCTAGCTAGTTTGTCACACAAAGGCTAAGACTGAATTGCCTTCAAACATCTTGAGTCAGAATAATGTTTATACCCTATGTTAATCCTTTAAAACAACAGCAACAAAACAAACAAACAAACAAATCCAAACAAAGGAGGGGATTGCTCCTCTTTTCTCAGTATGCCAAAATAAATATTGTAAGTGAACAAGCGGTTATAATCAAGACACAGCTTTCTAAAGCCAGGAAACTCATAGATGTCTGTATTACAAATTTTAATAAAATCTGTTTTTCCAGAACTGTAGTTTCTAAAAGTTAAGAAGCTGGAAAGTCATGGCCATGATTATTCCAGAGCTGTGTCTTGACTTCAAGTTTAGCAAGGTATTTGCCAACAATTTGGTGACAAATTTGTAGCCAATTTGACGTTAAAGACTTGAGCTGGTAATGTAAAGTTGCAGGTTAGCTGTGTTGTAGAGAGGGCTAAACTCATTTGTTCCAGGTAAAGAAAGCTCAACTTACCTCTCTATGTATAAACTATTCCTAAAAGTCAGCTAAACTTAAAATCTAATGAACGAGCCCAAATACAGCTGTTTTGATGATACCACTGAAGGATTGCAGTGGGATATACGTAGGATGATTTGGCAAATACAGATGTAATATTGGAAAGTAATTTTCAGCGTGCCAGCTGATACTGAAAATGGGCTGTTGTATTAGTGGTCTTAGACGCGGATGCTGGGAGGGGAAGACATGCTGAAGTCAGGAGTGTAGGTGGTTGATGTTGTCTTGCCCTTCCAGTTTTGACAATGCACTGGACATTCATGGGAATGTGAGATTAACATTCCTATTAATATTCTCTTGTAGCAAGCGTCTCTTTACTTTCCACCTTTATTTTTCCTCTGTTCCTTTTATTAATTTCCATTTAAGTCTGGCTTGAGCTATCTAGGACTGCATGTCTTACAACAGTAGTGTGTACTGGTAATTTATGTAGTGCACTGCATCTCTTGGACTCCTAATTCATAACTGGCATAAATTTGCCTGAACAGTTGATAAGTTGGGGGTGTGGTGGGTGTTTTTGTTTTGTTTTGTTTGGTGTGTGGGCAAGTAGGGGTGTCCTTAAACAAGTTAGAAGCAATCTTGGATTTGGGGTTTCTTTCATTTTCTTTCTGAATACTTGTCTTGTTGGAATGTCTTCCCACTTCATTGAAGAAGGAAAAAAAAGCAACTTTGACTTCTTTCTTTGAAGAACAGCTACACTCTCTTAATTCTATGTGAAAGTTTGTTAACATAGAGGGAACATGGGAAGGAAGGAATGGATTTCTGCAAATAATATCTACAACTAACAAGGAGTAGCTAATGGACTATTATGTAATAGAACATTCATCTTGATTCCTTACACTTCAAATGTTTTTACAACACCTTTTCAACCTCTGTTACAGAGCTTAAAAAAACTTTTAATGGTAATTGTGAGATATTGAGAGGCATTCTCTGTGCTCAAACTCTAGAAGGCATATTTGAAGTGGAAAAACAAATGATAAGTCTTTCAACTTTCTAGATGTAAACATTTTAAAAGATCCAGCTTCATGGGGGAGTGTGTATGAATCACTTTACACAAAACTTTCAAAGTAGTTTCAAAGTCCAGTCACTTATTTAATTCCAAGGTAAGCAGATACGCTCTAATTACATCTTTCCTTTCATATTTCAATTTTTGCTGCAGGGTTTTGCTAGAATGGCTTCAGAGATAGGGTGTGAGAAGAGTCAAGATTGGGGATCTGCTGGTTTCGGGGGTGTATTTAAGGTGGAGTGGATCCGAAAAGAAAGCATTCCTTTTCAGTTTGCACACCATTTACTCAACCCTTGGAATGACAATAAGAAAGTACAAATAAGCAGAGATGGCCAGGTAATGTTATTCTCTTCTAAAGTCTTCTTTACTTGGTAGAACTGTGTATTGTTTATTAGCTTGTTTAGCCTTGACATTTATCTCAACTGTCCTCATATATCTGTTAATCTGAATCACAGTTCATTGATGCACATTGTACATTCTCCTAGTGCATCACTGTTGAAGTAATGGAGGCTTTTTGATAAAACCAAAGCAGTTTCTTGCTTAATACACGTTTTAAAAGAAAAAGATTTAAGGCTGGGTGCTTCCAAAAAGAAAAGCTTTTTGGAATTTGTAATGTTGGTTCTGGAGATTTGTTCCCTATTTGGTTCAGATTTGTTTCCCAGGATAGTCTGCCACACCCAAATAACTGTTCATAATTATAGCTTTGAGTTTCCTGTAAAGACTGAAGAGAATCTTGAGATTTGAGGCAGAAAAAAGCTTAGGACAGTTCTCCAGTCTGTTAAAGCTAAATGCAACTACAAAAAGCTGGAATAGAATTGGCACAAGAGTTCTCTGGCAGTTTCTGAGTTCTCCCTAGACCCCTCCCAAAATATCTCCTTGATACGAGATTCTAGAGCTAAACTTTTTGTATCATCTTCTCACTACTTCCCCAAAACCTCTCCAGTTGTAAGAACGAGGAAAGGAACATACTGTAAGAACGAGGAGAGGAATGTAGCACGTGATGGAGTTAAAAGTGCTTCTGTTGTAAGTGGCTCTCAAGACCTGAAGAGTCTTAATGATCTTAAAAACAACTGGTTTATATTAATGATTCCACCAAGAGGCACTGTATTACCTGTGACCTGCCTTTCCACATTCTCCACCACACTTGATGGAATTAAACTTAAAAGATGTGGAGAATAATGATCTTTAGTTAATAAGTGACCTGTGGAAGGTACAAAGTACATGGTACGTATGTTCTTGTATATGGTGGTGGTGTGTTCACTCAGAATTCTCCTCTTAAGGACTGACATCTTACTGTGAATGAAAAAAGCCCCAAACAACCTGTAGGCCAGGGTTGCTTATGAAATTTTTTACCTCCTCATGAGCCGTAGTAAAAAAACTTCCTGTGTGGGAAGTTCTAATGTATGTCTCAATAGCAAAAGAAATGAGCTCTTTCAGAAAGACTGAAAGCAATCACCAGTAACCTCATCTAGCAATTTTGTTATAAATAGTTTCTATATGTTCAATAGTAGCAGTAGAAATAACTTCTCTGATTTCCTGCTTATTTCTAGGAGCTGGAGCCACAAGTTGGAGAGCAGTTACTACAGCTTTGGGACCGTGTTCCTTCGGCAGGAAAAAACGCAACTGATTGAGCATGTCAAGTAATGTGATAGAGGTAGTTATTTCATGCATTACTTGCTGTTTTTATGATAGAGGAAAAGCTGTCTATATACAAAGTATCATTACAGTACTGTCTTTCCTTTGTAGTTCGTGGAAGAACAGGTACACTTAGTACTAAATATTCTCTTCCTTTTGAATTTTTTTTTTAGCTGTGGTTGTTGAAACATCAGCTACAACCACTAGAACCAGCAGCGTGCCTACAATATAAAGATGAGGAAGAAGGCGGCTCAACAAGCTCCTGAAGTTGTTAGTCATGCTATGCAACCAGCAGTGGAAAAATAAGAGGGGATTATGTTGGTTTCAGTATTGCCTTGTCTTAACAAATGTCATAACATTATTCACCAGCCTGTTTTTGACTGAATTATTTTTTTACAGTAGCGTGCAGTTGATACTTAAAAACATGGTTAAGTTCAAAACTAAGTTTGAAACAGTGGACCACATATAAGTTGTTTGTGGGTTTAAAATAGCACAGCAGACAGTTTAAATATACAGTTTACATTTAAAGCTTTCTCAACACAGTAAAATGTATGAGAGAAACCAGTGTAATATTAATTAATCAATCTTGCAGTTTGTGTAAAATAAATTGAGAATAGATGTCTCCAAATATATTGGAAGATTCCATAAGTATTTGTTGAACTTCTGTATACATGGTGCAAGAGAGCAGGATAATTCATACAAACAACTGGGCAGCTGGAGAATGTAAAATTTTAATTTAAATACATAAGTGAAAGGAGCATGAGACTTTTGAGAGTGGATTGGTCCAGCAGTGTTTCCAGTTTCAGTTGTTTTTCACCTTTAAAAGGTACTCACACTTTGGCAAGCTGAAACAGTCTTTCAGAGGCCAAATGGTACTTTAAAGTTCACTAACTTGGGCATTATTAGAAGATTTTTTTCTTTCAAAAAAACCCAAAACCAAAACCCAAACCAGTACAGCTTTCTTCATCTTTCAATGTAGTCTTCATGCTTTCTTTCTATACCTCTTCTTTCTTTCTTCTTTACTACTATTGTTTTGTTTTATTGGGTTCCTCCTTAGTCATTAACATACTGTAATATAAGGCTGGTATAAATTCAGTCTGCTCACTGTGAGCACTATGTTTGTGGTGCTAGATGGTGTTAATTCTTAGATTAAACCAAGAGCTCTTTCTGCTTCTGAGCCTGTACTTACCTTTTCTGTGTCTGCTAAGAATATTTGCACAGTTCAGAGTACCCTGTGTATTCATTCTTGCATTCTGTGTAGTGACTTCCATACATAAACAGTCAGTTTTGCCTTTGCAAGATTAACTGGGTCCTTGTAAGGCTCGTATTGCCCAATATGGTATTTCTGGAGACAGTGCATACAATGGAGCCGTGAGGCTCGTATTACCTTATACAATACTTCCAGGACCATTTCCACAAAGGAATGTGTGGCGGTATCGCCTTGTACAGGGTTCCTGGGCCCCATGCACACCAAGGACAGAGCTGGCACAGAGGGGGAGCAGAGGTGGGGTGGAATGCTTGGTTAACAAGCCCAAATAGTGCTTCTGCGGCTCGATGATAAAAAGGACAGTCCAGCCAAGGAATTTGCATTCCCTAAAGTCGTTGGCTGGTCCAGGTCACTTGTCTGGAGAAGAGGTCATGCCCTACTGCCTGCCTGACAGCCATGGTCATGTAAGTCTTTGCATGCCTGCGTGCTAGGTCTAGCCCAGTCTTGGTGAATTACTTGACTTGCTGTTGTTACAACCCAGATAATTGTACTAATAATCTGTATTTTTTCATGTACTGTTATTTAGACATAAAGTGTTTATCCCTGAAGCTATTGTTCTGGTATCTGTTACCATATCCTGAACCCGTAACTTGGCAGGGCTGCCTTAAGCCCTTACACTCTGGTGTCGGAAGTGGGATACGGTACAGTGCATCATGACCAGCCCTGAGCCTGTAGTGGGTGCCTTTGTTGATTATTTTGGGATCTTGCCCTGCCCACGGATGTCAGATTCTTCTTTGATTAGAGAAGGTCAGAAAGACAGAAACACAAAGGGAGAGTTACCCTGCTTATATCTCTTAGCTCGTTGCCTTAGAGATACTGAGCAGCGTTTGAAAGCAGCCCAAGCCCAAGTTGACTACTTATGAGAAGAACTGGCCCACACCCAGCAGGACATTGGGGCTGCAATAGAGAAGACTCTAGCCCCTGCCTGTGTTAAAAGCTGTCAGGCTAACATGGAGAAACTAGAGCAACACATGGTTCCCCCATGTAGCAGTGTCTGTCTGGGAAAAACTTGACCATTGTCTGGAAGCTGCGGAAAAGGGAATTTCTTTATATAGAGACCCAGAAGACAGTGATGGTACTCGATCTGATTCAGATTCAGACAATGCTGTGTCAAATTCCTCCCTTCCTGAAGACTTACTAATCTGACCAGTTGTTAAAACAGTATGATGCTGCTGGAGGTATGACAGGTGCCTCCACATGCTCTTTCATGAGCACAGACCTAGCCAAACTAAGCAAGTGCTATCACAAATCTGTCACTGTCGATTATTTAACCTGGCTTGCAAATACGTTACATGGCAGGGGTGGACACCATCTGAGTTTCAGACTGGAGAGCCTGGAGACTCACTTTGGGGTCTGGGATCCAACTACAGCTTCCAGCAGGAAGTGTAGACAGTGTTTTCCAGGCAGCACTAGCATATACTCAGAGAAGTACCCTAAGATGGGTCAACCCCACAGATTTGGAACTGAGCATCACTAGGCTGGTTATCAATCACGCTTTAGAAGTAGCCCCTGTGGCAGAGGAAGACCTATGTGGACGTTGTCCCATGCGGCCCACTGGTGCCCACTGATCAAAAAAGGTCCTGGTCTACTCAGAGCCCTTTTAAAGTCAGTAGGCACTGTCCTTACAGGCACAGCACCCAGCCCCATGTGGGCCCAGCTCTTACAAAAGGTAGATTCTGCTGTGGCCATTCATACCTCATGTCCAGGTAGTTAAAAATGCTCCTAAGCGTTTTCAAAGAAGAGGAGTGCACAGGAGCTAATTACGTATTTAGTTGCTTTTAAGTACACTTGAAACTACTTCCCTCTTCTTCCATGATTTGTCAATGTTTTCATGGCGATCAGACTTCATACAGTTAGTTTAATTTTAGCAGATATTTTAGCAAGTATTTTAAAACAAGTTTCACATGATTTTGCTTGTTTCACATGTCTTTGTTTTAATGATTTTAATGCTGACAAAACTAGGATAAATCCATGCTGATGGTGTGGACAGTTAATGTGATCTTTTAGGTTCTAATAAGCTGAAAATTTGTTGTTCAGTTGTACTCTGTCTTCCTTCCCTGTTTGTATTTTCTGCTTTCTCTCCTTTTCCCATGAAGTTGCACATAACTTCACGGATATGCATTCAGGATTGCTATTAGCTTCTGAACTCAGGAAAGACCGTATCAGAGGTGAGTAGCGTCTAGAGAACAGATCTAGGGGACTCTTCTTGAAGCTACTGAAGCATCAAAAGTTCATCTGTAAGGAGATAATTACACTGGTTTTCAAATGATGATTTAAAAAAAAAAAAAAAAAGGAGCTTACCTCTGATCTCTCTATATGTGTGCTCAGTGCCACAGTGTATCAACGCTTCCTAGTGACTTCTGAGACCACCTTTACAAGACAGAGTCAAACAGTAGTTGCTGCTGCTCATCCTTTGGTCTTCTGTTATTCAGCAACAACAACAGATTGTCTGTAAAACTGAAAGTAAATGCTTTTTCCATAAACAGCAATACCGCGACTTGTCTATGCCACAGTCTGCAAGGAGCATCATACAGTATATTTTATATCTATAGTAGATTTAAGTGTTTTCATAATTGAACTAAATTACTAGAAGAGATTATTTTGAATGAAGGAACACTGAACAATGTGATGCATAGTAATCTTGTTTTGCTGTGTAAAGTCATTTGCAGAAATATTTCTAAATAAAAATACATGTGCTGTCATCCCTTCTTCAATGTGCTGTCACTCCCTTTTTAATCTGAAATGAACAACTGTTTCTTGGTAATACTATAGTAATACACAATTCTGAATTGTAACTTTCAATAAATCAGCGTAAATTATTTTTGAGTGAATCTTGCTGAATGTCTACAATAAAATATTCCACTTTTGAAACGCGAAGGAAAGTGATCTTGTTTTCTCAGGACAACGCAGAAAATAAAAGGAGTTTACATCCATACAACTGTTGCTAGGTTTCATGCGGTAGAAATAATGGTGTCTTTATGGCCAGACATTACTTCAGTTAAACCCATGCAAAATGTCTGTACGGTTATTTCACTGTGCAGCAATGAATTTTGTGATAGTTCTTTCCACAGAATCCTCTGCTCTGGTTTCATGTTATGTCTGTAAAACCACCACTTTGAATGTTTTGGAGAAGTGCTCTTCTGAGGCATCAGGCACATTCCAGTATCCTGACCCCATGTATTGACATTCTTTGGTTTTGCTCTGCTCTTCCTATCACCCTGGTCTCCAAAGAGAGAGTTATCTTGGTAGCCATGCATGTGATGATACCAGCAGTATCATCAGCCTGTGGAAGAACTCCAGTGCTGCGCCTCTGTACCAGGATTCTTAGGGACACCCAATCTGTCTGAATATGACTGAATGTGATTATACCTGAAGTGAAAACTGAAGCATCATGAAGGGCAAGGAGGTGAATCTGTCTGAAAAATACACCCGGGGCAGCAACAGCATGCAGTTCACAGAATCCTTGTATCTGTGATGACAAACGGGGCAAATGGCCCATCACCATTGTCCGTGCAACAGTAAAAATGCCAGCTTGGAGGCTGTCAGCCAGGAGTTGATTTACTCTGCTTTAGAGAAAATGAAGTTCTTGCAAGCTAGACAGTTGTCCATGAACACGAGTGAGGAGGAAGGGAACAGAAATAGGGTTATGGATGACAGCCACAGGTTTGCAAAGTCTGTGCATTAGCAAAGCTTATCTGAGCGGTGCTGATTCAGGACAACTCCAGTCGTGTTCCTCAAGACAGTATGCAAGAGCTTTGCCAGTGGCTCATGTAAGAAAATGCTGAGGTGTGCTGCCTCCTCAGGAACTTATTTCTGAAAATAAGGTAAAGATGGCACAGACAGAATTTAGTTCCTTTCTCTAGGAACTAAAGAAAGTTAAATATTTTGTAGCCTAAAATTGCTTATTTGTTGCAACTTTTCTTTCAATATTTGCTTTTTTGCCTTTTTTTTTTTGCCACTATTGAACTGGTATGATTTCTGCTCCATGGTCACAACTTCTACAAAGATATTTCCTCCCAGTGCTTGTGGGTTAAATTTCTACTGTGGAATTCTTTGCGGCTTCCATTTTAAATGCCTGATACTGGCTGTTGTCAAAATGAAATCATAGCTCACACGTGGCAGGGCAATTTGTCTGGGTTGTGGTTGGATCAGTTTGTAGTTACCACTAGGTGCTTTGTCTTTAAAGTGGTTTCTTTAGAAACCATTAGAGTGGGAAACCATTAGAGTGGTTTCTGCAGCTACTCAATTTTTTTTTCTTTTCTTTTTTTCCTCGTACGGAGCTGAAGTGATTGTACCAGAGCAATCAGTGGTCTGGTATTCAGTCATGGCTTTTACTATCTGAATAATATTAGCAGTTTGTTTCTACATCTTTCTACTCACACTTAGCGGCACTGTTTCCTTCCCTGTGGATTATGCTATGTTGCTTTCAGCCGTCATTGCTGCTATCTTGCTATCTTTGTTGCATCTTCTAACAGGTACCATAGAGCAGAAAGTAGGTGATGCTGCTCTGGATTAAAAGCTTTATTTGTTGTTATGATTCTTTTGGCAGATGTTGAAAGCGTGTCGCCTAAAATGAAAGTAAAAGTTTAAAGACAGAATCACAGAATCGTATAGGTTGGAAAAGACCTTTAAGATCATCGAGTCCAACCGTAAACCTAACACTACCAAGACCACCACTACACCATGTCCCTAAGCACCTCATCCAAACGTCCTTTAAATACCTCCAGGGATGGCGACTCAACCACTTCCCTGGGCAGCCTGTTCCAATGCTTGATAACCCTTTCAGGGAAGTAAAATTTCCTAATATCCAGTCTAAACCTCCCCTGGCGCAACTTGAGACCATTTCCTCCTGTCCTATCACTTGTTACCTGGGAGAAGAGACCGACCCCCACCTCTCTACAACCTCCTTTCAGGCAGTTGTAGAGAGCGATAAGGTCTCCCCTCAGCCTCCTTTTCTCCAGCCTAAACAACCCCAGTTCCCTCAGCCACTCATAAGACCTCATAAGCCCTTGTGCTCCAGACCCTTCACCAGCTTCGTTGCCCTTCTCTGGACACGCTCCAGCCCCTCAATGTCTCTCTTGTAGTGAGGGGCCCAACACTGAACACAGTATCCAGGTGCGGCCTCACCAGTGCCGAGTACAGGGGCACGATCACTTCCCTAGTCGTGCTGGCCACGCTATTTTTGATACACACCAGGATGCCATTCTCTTTCTTGGCCACCTGGGCACACTGCTGGCTCATATTCAGCTGGCTGTTGACCAAGACCCCCAGGTCCTTTCCTGCCGGGCAGCTTTCCAGCCACTCTTCCCCAAGCCTGTAGCGTTGCATGGGGTTGCTATGGCCCAAGTGCAGGACCTTGCACTTGGCCTTCTTAAACCTCATACAATTGACCTTGGCCCATTGATCCAGCCTGTCCAGATCCCTGTGCAGAGCCTTCCTACCCTCCAGCAGATCAACACTCCTGCACAACTTGGTGTCATCTGCAAACTTACTGAGGGTGCACTGGATCCCCTCATCCAGATCATTGATAAAAATACTAAACAGAACTGGCCCCAGCACAGAGCCCTGGGGAACACCGCTTGTGACCGGCCACCACCTGGAGTAAACTCCATTCACCACCACTCTTTGGGCCTGGCCATCCAGCCAGTTCTTTACCCAGCAAAGAGTACACCCGTCCAAGCCATGAGCAGCCAGTTTCTCCAGGAGAATGCTGTGGGAAACCGTGTCAAAGGCTTTACTGAAGTCTAGATAAACAACATCCACAGCCTTTCCCTCATCCCTCATCCAAGGTGGGTCACCTTGTCGTAGAAGGAGGTCAGGTTGGTCAAGCAGGACCTGCCTTTCCTGAACCCATGCCAGCTGGGCTTGATCCCTTGGTTATTCTCTACATGCCATGTGATGGCACTCAGGATGATCTGCTCCATCAGCTTCCCCGGCACCGAGGTCAGGCTGACAGGCCTGTAGTTCCCCGGGTCCTCCTTCCGGCCCTTCTTGAAGATGGGCGTCACATTCGCCAATCTCCAGTCAGCAGGGACCTCCCCAGTTAGCCAGGACTGCTGGTAAATGATGGAAAGGGGCTTGGTGAGCACATCTGCCAGTGCCTTCAGTACTCAGGTGGATCTCATCAGGCCCCATAGACTTGTGAGTGTCTAAGTGGTGCAGCAGGTCACTAACCATTTCCCCCTGGATTATGGGGGCTCCATTCTGGTCCCCATCCCTATCTTCCAACTCCAGGGGCTGGGTACCCAGAGAACAATTGGCCCTGCTATTAAAGACTGAGGCAAAGAAGGCATTAAGTACCTCAGCCTTTTCCTCATCCTTGGTCACTGTGTTCCCTCCCCTGTCTACTAGGGGCTGGAGATTCTCCTTAGCTCTCCTTTTGCTGCTAATGTATCCTTTTGCTAATGCTAATGTAAAGACAAATCAGTTCTCAGGAAAGCAGACTGAGGGAATACCTTGTATCACGTTAGAGAATAAAAAGCTAGAGTCCTGAAAATATTAAGAAGCATGACACATAACTGAATCAGGCAATTCAGAAAGGAAGCTATTTTTACTCGTGTCAAGCCCAGAAGGAGTTTTAAAGCTAATTGCATACCATGTGGGTGTGAAATTATTTTTTTGCCTTGTGTGGTATAATGCATAGCTCTGATGTTCACAGCCTGATCTTGTAACTTTGCCTATGTGAATGGGCATATTGCATTTGGTACTGTTGATGTAAGAGCAAAGGTTGTAGCCCCAGGCTCTTAAATAATGTACCACTTTGTTCTATCTATAGGGAATATCTGGTGAAGCCCAGCAGCAATCAAATAAGATTAAGGAACAAAACACAATTGCCAAAATTGCTTCTGTCTGAGGATGTTCTGGATGCTGGCAGAAACTGAGAGTGAAATTGTGACACATGTAAAATAGACTTAATATCTTCTGCTCTTGTAAAACATCTTAATAATCTTTTTAAAAGTAAGCTGTGCAGAAAAGGGTACTGACTCTCTGTGGGCTGACAAGCTTGCTGTGACTTTTAGCTTATAGTGTTTCCTGTCAAAATAAGAGCACAAACCTTCCTTTTTTGATTGTTTTCATGGCTCTGTTCAGATCTTTCTGTACTCATGCTTTTTGTATTAGTTTAAGTACAGTTAATAATGAAATCTGTCTTGCAACTCGGCAAGGGTAGCATTTCAGTGGCTGCTGCTTTCAGCAGCTTAGCCACTGCTAAGTTTTATCATGCCCTAAAA
This sequence comes from Mycteria americana, assembly GCF_035582795.1. NCBI lineage: Eukaryota > Metazoa > Chordata > Aves > Ciconiiformes > Ciconiidae > Mycteria > Mycteria americana. Next base: position 57,155,531 of record NC_134396.1, read on the forward strand.
TCATGCTAAATGAGGTGTCATCACTGTAAGAGAATTACTGTGCTCTATCCACAGCTTTTATACGAAAGAGGGATATACATTTTATTCTAGGACAGGCCTAGGACCTTGATAAGAAGTACCAATCGGGGAGGGAGAGAAAAGAGAAAAGAAGAGCCACAGGACACCTTACAAACAGGCTGTGAAGCTTCCAAGAGACTCATGAACTGGTGCTCTAGCATATTTTCCTGGTTACCTACATTGGTTGAATTGAACTGATTAAAGTAATGTATATGTGGCGTACATTTCAAGTGTGACTTTCTTTGGGTCTTCTGTCTTCAGAGGCACTGTGCAAGTATGTTACAAAGGACCATGGCCCAGCTTCCACATGAGAGGGCTGCAGTAGCCATATTTATATTGCTCTTTAGTCTGAGATTGAGGTATAGCTTAGCTACTTTGTTGTCCTTTCATTCCTCTTTAGAGCTTTGAAGCTGGATAAGGTCAGAAAGTAATTAAAAACCATACCGTGGTGCATTTACACAAGGGAGGTGCACAAGAGTCTGCTATTTTGTTTCTAATACTGAAGTTCAAAAACTGCAGAAAACATGCTTTTGTTAGAATTGAAACTTAGTGGGAATGTACCAGTTTTCATTTAAAAGTCAGGACAATTTTGATTGAAGTCAGAGATCACAGGCACTTTGTTTTAACACTCCTGGAAAAGGAAATACTGCTGGAAATGGGACCAAGGGAACCTTTAACTTCCCAGACACAGAATCAGTAAGTGGTGGAGCTCATATGTACTGAGGTTTGTTTTAATCGATGGTGCTCCACTCAGTAATGAATCAAACCAACAACAGATGCTGTCAGGCTTTGGTAAACGTGGACACAAGAGTTATAGGAGGTATCCGTGGGCTGAAAGGTCACACCAGTCTGTGTAAGGTAGAAGAACGGAAGGGTAAATAAAGTAGCTCTGTTACACTCCTATGAACACCAATACTACATTTTTTTTTATGTGAGAGGTTTCTTGAACTCGAACATGTCAAAGGTGTTGAATTGTTTATAATATCAGCAGTGAGACACAAGATGAATAGGGGTGATACTGGAAGAAGCATTCACCTTGAAGGAATATAAACACTGGTGGCACGAAAAATAGGACTCTGAAGATCCCTCAGAGTGAAGCTAGGTGGTGCAGTTGGCTAGCATATGAGCTCTTGTCTGCTGGGGACTGTTTTAAAACAAACCCTAGATTTATTAGCAGGTGTAAATGAAATGGCCTCTCCCCAGGAAAAGCAGTGAATTATGGTAAGGAATTTGTATAGTAGCCTGTTGCTTTGTATCTGACATACTCATCCTTGAGTTTTCACTTCTCTAAAGAGGAGGAGGACAAAAGGTACTGGGCTACTGGTAGATATTAGAAGATATGTCTTAAAAGTCATTTTTTATGTACTTTTTTTTTTCCTCCTGTGGAAAGCAGACAGTATGAGACCAGGGCAATAAGGATACGTTAGATATTAAAGGCTTTAAGTAATACTTTTCTTGTGTAAACATTACTTCTGTGGAACACTACTTACCTGCAAGAAATGATGGACATGAGCATGGCTTTTGTAAGTAAAAAGGTCAGCTCAGGACAGGGTTCAGGATCCAGCTCCCAGCCCTGGTGTGGCTTCTCTCCCTGACCTTTTATAATTTGATAAAGTGTTTAGCTTGTTTATAGCTTACCAGCCTCTTAGTGAGGTGTTTATCTGCATTGCTTGTCAGGAACTTTCTAGAGAATGCTTGTGAAGTGCCTCTTTCTGAAATACTGTGTATAAAAATGGTTTAAGGTTTGTTTATTAGCTCTTGGTCCCTCAGCACATGGAAAATGTGACTCCTCACCCAGCTGAAGTGCAGACATCAGTAGGCTTTCTCCATAACACTCTGAGCTCTGCTCCTTGCTATTTCTGTTGTCCTACATTGCTAGCAACAGAATTTTTCTAGAGCAATTTTGTTTTACTCTGCTTGAGCTGTAAACTTAAGAGCCATCTCATAAGAGCACAGGAGCAGGCAATTCCAAAGTGTTGGAAGTCAAGCAAGTGGGGCCGAAGGCCGGCTGGGCTGAGCAGGGATCTTCTTCTAGGACTTAGGCGGAAAAGGAAAGTATATGGACATTGGAAGTAAGGCCAGCAACATGGGAGGACTACAGAGATGCTGTTTGCCACTGTAGGGAGGAAATTTGTGCAGCTAAAGCTTGATTAGAGTTCAAGCTGTCCAGCACTGTGAAGGACAACAAAAAGGGCTTTTTAAAATATGTTAACAGTAAAAGGAGGATCAAAGATAACATTGGTCTGTTCCTTGACAAAGTTGGTCACCTCCAAAATAGGGACATAGACAAAGTGGAGACGTTTAAGGTGTTCTTCACTTTTGTCTTTAACATTGATGATGGGCCCTGGGACTCCAGGAGCCCTGTGTTGGAAGACTGCGACTTGGGGGATGATAAACTCCCAGCCAGCCCTGAACTTGTTTGAGACTTGCTGCTCCAGCTGGATGAGCATAAATCTATGGGGCCCGATGTGTTTCATCCCAGCGTACTGAAAGAGCTGGCCGATGCTATCACGGGACCTCTCCCTTATTTTTCAATGGTCTTGGGATTCTGGAGAGGTCCCAGTCGACTGGAAGCTGACAAATGTTGTCCCAATTCTCAAGAAAGGTAAGAAGGAAGACCCCGGTAATTACAGGCCTGTCAGTCTCACTGCAGTGCCTGTAAAATTATGGAGAAGGTTATCTGGGGAGATACTGAAAAGCACTTGAGAGACAACGCAGTCATTGGTTGTAGCCAGCACAAGTTCACAAGCGGAAAGTCCTGCTTAACCAACTTAATTTCCTTCTATGACATGGTCACCCATGTAGTTGACCAAGGGAAGCCAGTAGGTTGTTTTATTTTAGCAAAGCTTTTGATGCTGTCTCTTATAGTATCCTTCTGGACAAAATGTCCAACACACAGCTAGACAAGTCCATTGTGTGATGGGTGAGCAATTGGCTGACGGGACAGGCTCAAAAGGTTACATTAAATGGGGTGACATCAAGGTGGCGGCCAGTCATCAGTGGGCTCTGCAGGACTCAATTTTAGGGCCAGTGCTCTTTAATGTTTCTGTAAATAATCTGGATGCAGGAATTGAATGTATATTAAGTATATTTGCTGACTATGCTAAACTAGGAGGAGCTGTGGACTCCCTTGAGTGTAGAGAAGCCTTACGGAGAGATCTGGGTTGACTAGAGAGCTGGGCAATCACCAACTGTATGAAATTTAACAAGAGCAGGTGCCAGATTCTCCAGCCGGGACGGGGTAATCCTGATTATATGTACAAAATGGGGGACAAGAGGCTGGAGAGCAGCCCTGCGGAAAGAGGCCTGGGGGTTTGGGCTGGTGGCAGGTTGAACATGAGTCAACTGTGTGCCCTGGAAGCCAAAAAGGCAAACCATGTCCTGGGGTGCATCAAGCACAGCATAGCCAGCCGGTCAAGGGAGGTGATTGTCCCACTCTACACTGCACTGGTGTGGCCCCACCTCGAGTACTATGTGCAGGTTTGGGCACCTCAATATAAGAAGGACATCAAACCATGGGAGTGTGCCCAGAGGAGGGTGATCAAGATGGTGAAAGGTCTCGAGGGCCAGACTTAGGAGGAGCGGCTGAGGTCACTTGGCTTGTTCAGCCTGGAGAAGAGAAGGCTGAGGGTGACCTCGTTGCAGTTTGCATCTTCCTCAAGGGGGACAGCGGAGGTGGAGGTGCTGATCTCCTCTCTCTGGTGACCAGCAATAGGACACGAGGAAATGGAATGAAGCTGCGTCAGGGGAAGTTCAGGCTGAACATTAGGAAAAGGTTCCTCACTGAGAGGGTGGTCGGTCAGTGGAACAGGCTCCCCAGGGAAGTGGTCACGGCACCAAGGCTGTCAGAGTTCAAGGAGCATCTGGATGATGCTCTTAGTCACATGGCTTAGTTTTTAGGTAGTCCTGTGAGAAGCAGGGTGTTGGACTTGATGGTCCTTAAGGGTCCCTTCCAACTCGAGATATTTTATCATTCTATGCTGTTCTCTCTTCTCTTTTTTGTGCTACTTCTGTAAGGAGTTAGTAAACAGATTTTCAAGAAGACGTAAGATCAGTTCTGCGTGCATTGGAAAGGTATCTGCATTTCTGCTCTCAGTGACTGCCATAAACATGGAAAGGAGAGACAAGAAAGCTCAGAGTCTTGCACTTGCTTGAGACTTTGCAATAGTATGCGCTGGTACTGTTTGCAGTAATGTTAAAACAAGAACAACAAAAAAAGTAAAGTGCACAACTCTAATGGCTCTAGGACAATGCCACTGGATGTTTCTTTTTGGGCCTTAACTCTGGCACAGCACCATTAGAAAGTTAGGTTAGACCTAAAATGGGTTACTGCAGGACGTGTGCAGTCACTAAAAAGGCTACCAGGGATATGAATGGCTCACTGGATCAGAAGGAAAGAGAGGAAAAAGATATCTAAAGATTCAAAATAAAAGGAAGCTTTAAGCATTAAAGAAAAAAAAAGTAAAAAAAAGAAGTTTTTAAAAAATTTATACGTGTTTTGATCGTGAATCCAGAACTGAATACTCATTTGCACCAAGTAGTTTAAAATCCATCCTTGTCTCCTATTTTTTCCCCTTGGGATAGATTTATTACTACTTTAGCACTCTAGTTAATTTATATTTTAATTTATAAAAAATGGTGAAGATAGCCTACAAGAACCCTGTACTTGGACAACAATCAAGTTCTTGGCATATTACTACTGCCAATCAACTGCAATCCTTTCAGAAACAGGCCTTCACAAGAAGAAGCCGTGCCCTGCAGGTTCTGCTTGAATCCACTGTCTGGTTGAGGCAGCAGACAGCTGGAAAGTCAAAGGCAGTTTTTAGCTGCACTGCAACCATTCTCTCTCAAAATCAGCCACAGGAAAACTGGCTGTCTCTGTGGGAATATCTTCTGTCAGTTTTCTTTAGCAGAGGGTTTTATGTGAGTTAGTTGTTGAGAATGCTGAAAGTAAAAAATGGGGAGTATCTAATGTGAATGAAAAATGAACAAGAGCCCCCAGATCAAGAAGGGAAAAAGAACGCATTTACTTAGTAGAAAACTCCAACAAAGCAGGCTCAAAAGAAAAAAAAAGTTTTAATTGGATGTGTACAAATTGTCTGTAGGAAAAATAAAAACAAATTATCCAAGTTAGGTACCTGGCCTGCTATTCTGCTCCCGAATTTTGCAGTAAGTACTAAGTATACAAATCTTTTTATTAGTTTTTAGCATAAGTGAGAGTGCAAAAGAGACTTTGTAATTAATTTATTTTAAAAAATATACAGGAAATCAACTGAACCCATTTTTTGATACATATCATATGAAAAATTTCTGAACTTTGTGCACAAATGAAGATATATGGGTTCTCCACTGCCGTAGTCTTGCCATGACTGCTTATAACCTCTTCATTATTTTGACTGACACTTGAACTATGTTTAATGTGAGCCATAGAGGACACCTGATGGCGTGCATTTTATGGAATTATTGGAAGTTTTGTTTTCCAGCTGCAGAATGTTCTCATGAGTTGTGAAAGCTCAGAAAGGTTCAGTCTTTCTCCTTTGCCGGACTTTGGGTGTGGATGTGTTCAGAAAGTAGACAGTTTCTAGTATTCACGTCTTTCTCTGCAGATGAAGAAAACATCTACTACATGATGAAGGGAAATGACAGCTCAACATCTCCGTTGAGGACTCCTGATTTGCCCTCTTCCTCAGCTGCTTCTGAAGACTCAGAAGCCCTGACCTCCATCACTCTTTTTGCCCCTTCACTGGAAATGCAATCACTTTGGCTTTTGATGAATATTCAAAATGACACCATCTGTCACCCTGTCATCTCTCAGGGCAGAAGCAGTTTGACTCGCCAAAGATTTCCTCTCTTTTTAAAGGAAAGTTGAATAATGACCCCTATCATCAGGGAAAACCACAAAATGACATCTGCAGAACAGTAATTAAGAAAAACCATGCTAGGTATTGGGATGGAGGGGAGGTACCAGAGCTGTTTCTGACTGACATTTCAGAAGCCTTCTCATTCCCTGAATTGGGGTGGGAGAGAAAGAGCAGCTCATTATATGGAGAATGTTTTTTGGCATTTATTTTGAAAAAGGCTGTGCTGTTACTATCATTTGTGATAATACATGATTTGTCTCCATCACTTCTTTATCCTGGGTAACTTGCGATTTTATCTGGATCTGACTGCAGGAATGTGGTGAGGAGGATCTTCCCCGTGAAGCAAGGACTGAGGGTGGTAACTCTTTTCCCTGTGATTTGGCTGAAATGCATCAGTTCTAATATTGAAATCGGAGGAAGGAATTAGTATCCTTCTTACAAACATGCACTTTATACACTGTAAGCCAGGAGACTGAACTTATGTTGGACATGTAGTTTGGTTGTGAAAAATTAAGGTGCTAGTCATGTTTCCTCTGACTGCACCCTTTCCCTCCATGTGATCAAAGTGGTCGTTCCTGTTCGTTAAAATGGCATTTGGAGGAAGTCTGCTAACAAGGACCCCTATGCCCTAAGAAATAAATTTCTTGCTTTGTAAGAGTAGAAGTGGAGTGTGCCTTTTTCTTCCTACCTCTGAAACTGGATGACATATTGAAGGGAGAGAGAAAATGTGTACTAGATTTTCAGCCGTTGAGTGTTTCCATTGCACAATGTACTCTGTGCCTGGCATAAACTGCGGATTTCATGGACTGGTGTCTTTCGCTAACCTACAGCGTTTTTTGTTTTTGGGGTTTTTTTGTGTCTGTGCTGTCAAAGTGGAAGCTGTATAAAACATTGTGTGATGAAACAATAAATAAAAGCTTTTGTATTGATCTGGCCTGAAATGGCTCTGCAGCAAATTGTTCTGCAGTGTCCTGGAGCATTGTCTCAGTGGTCTGTGGGGCAACTAGGATGTACCCATTTACTGTTTAAAGGAACCATAAAAGTTTGGGTTTGCTTTGCATTTACTGATGGAGAGAAGATGCTGAGTAGCAGAGGTAGAACAATATAGTATCTCTGAATTTGGAGGCGCCACCAGAAGGCTCCCCATCACCTACACTTGCTTTAAGGTCAGGTGAAGACAAGTACAGCATGGAGCTAAGCTCCAACTCCATGCTGGAGAGGTGAGGCGTTTCATAGTGCTTTCTGCTTTGCTGTGTTCGTTAAAATAGATGCCTCTGTCTTTCTTTTACTTATACATAGCCTGTGAGTCCTGCTGCAGCTGGGCTTCTTTCATGCTCTGCAGGGGAATCCTGTTCGGCTGGATTGCAAGTAATTAGTACCAAATACAGACAGAGGTGAATCTGGCTGATGCACTGCTTCTGGAGGTGCCAAAATCAGAGGAAAAAATCAGCTGCCTAACCTGGCTCCTTTGGTGGTGATCCTAGACCTAATTGAAATGTAACATGCGAAGAAGCCTATTGTGGCAGGAAAAACAAATAGACCTTCCTAGAAGAGTGTGGAGAAGGCTTAGGGAATATCTGGTTGAAGTTCCTCGGGCTTGTGCCAGGGGAAAAAGAGTGAATATGCCAAGATACAACTGGGGAGTGATGTCTAGAAGTTAGTCCAAACAAGTAGGTCCTGGTTGTTACTTGCCAGGATTATTTTGTGCTTTCCACATATTTTATTTGGATGTTTGGTTATAAATCTTGTGCATTGTTTTTTCCATTTGCAAAGAAGTGATTTTTTTCTCATTGCCAGAAGCTTCTAGCTTCTCTTTTGTTTGTTTTGCCTGTGACAGGTATTGCATGCTTTTACCGTAATCCAAAGACTTCAAAAGCCAATTAAATAATATCTGATCGTGCACATCTTGAGCAAGGTGAGTAGGCAGAATTTTTAAGGCTAGTGAAAAAAATGTTGAGGTAGGGAAAGGAGAGGAAGTCATGCATTACTACCTCTACCTGACCCTCTTTCTTTCTCTCGATTTCAGCTCAGGCTCAAATAACTCCTGGTTCTTCACAGGGCTGCTTTCTCTCTGCTATTTCCTGTGGGAGATTGCTCAGGATGTTCCCAGACTTTACGCAATCTTTAAAAACAGAAACAGCCATTAAATCATGTAGTTTGACCTCCTGCACAACATAGAACACTAAATCTGACCTAGCACCGAAGATGTGCATAAACCTACCTTGTACCCGAAGGCTTATCATGGTGTTACAGACAGTAGTCGTGTTTCCTCCAGACTCCAGTAAGTAGGCTCTTTTCCATGAGGACTGTGGTTTGGAAGCTGGAGTCAATTTTCTGATTTTTTTAGTTCCAGGCAAAAGATGACAGAAGAAAAAAAGCATCTTCCCCCCTGCCCCTTCAGCCTATGGTATGCAGCGGGCATCGCCGCGCACCATGGAAGGCAGGTCTGCATTTCTGCAGACACAGTAATTGCTCAGACAGCTCTGAACCAGGCTTGCAGGGGCAAAGAGGGACCTGGTTACTACAGGGTGTCTCTCGTGGCAGACAATCAATTCCTTGCCTACCAATGTTTAAGGACACTCATAAAGGGGCTGCTGCTGAACTTTCTAACTATGTATTAAAACTACTGTATCATTATTGAGAAGAAAATAGCTACATTTATTTTAATTTAAACTATAGGTAAGCAAAATGCTGATGTCTAAGAGTAAACTTAGTAGTTTTAGAGCAAGAAGCAGTATGGCAAAGTTTGTATTTAGCCAACAGAAGTTTTGGGTCATAAATTTTTGAAAACTAAAGCTTTACTCCTTTAGTTGAAAACGGTGGGTTTATTTGGAAGTTGATCCCAGAGAACAATTAAGAAAGTTAAGGAGACTGTGGAGAAACCATTGTATTTTGGGTTGATTCTAAATGAAACTTTTCTTCTTCCTTTCTCTTTCCATACCAAATATGACGTGTTTAATCCAAGCCTAGTGTCTAGTTTTCCGTATTTTCCTGTACTCACACTCCAAGTTTATCTACCAGCATACAAGACCCAGTATGGCCAGGCTAGATCACAATCATTTTATAATTCACATTGGCCATAGATATTGGACTAGAATTAATTTTTTACTATGAAAGTGATATGAAGCCACAGCAGAGCTGTAATGGGCTATTGTAAGGAAATATAATAGTGAATGTTGCCGATGGTATTGTGATCAGGAAGCCAAAAAGGACCATCTTAATCTCGGATTAATTTGTTGTATATTTATTCTTCTGTTCTGGAAAATACCTGAACTGAAACTGATAACTTATAAATCTAGCCTATGTAACTGTGCTCTGTTCTTAATTAGTGTGCTTCCTATTTAAACTCCTATAGCTCTTCTAATTTACTGCAGCCTGTTTTCCTTTAAATCACAAACTCCTAGTTTGTGATTTAAAGTTTCCTTTACATCACGAACTCCTAGTACATGCATATGAAAATACAATGCCTAGCACAAAGAGCTGTAACTGTTATCAATGTTTGGGCCTGCAGTGTGTTATAGTAATAACATTTGTGTCTGCAACTTGAGTCACTTGCACTTCTGCTTGCATATGCCATGACCTACAGCAAGAACTTGGCAAATAGTCTGGGAAAAAAACAGGAATGCAGTGTGCTTTAAATTAGAAGAATTTCTGTTGTCATGTGTCTCCAGCACAGGTTGATCCTGTTTTTCTCAAGGGCTGCTTTAAGAACACCAGGATGGAGACCTGCCTCCTGAAGAAATTCATGGCTGTTTGGCACTGCATGAAAACTTTTTAAACTTCAAAGGGAATGACATCTTGTGTTTCTGTCCAGAAGCAGGACTTGTCCCCCTTTTTTTGGGTGTATGTTCACTCCAAAGTGCATAGCTGGTTGCTTTTCTTTTTAAAGCTTGGTTATGGTTATTTTACTCTTGGGCTCTGCTGCCATTTGTAAAGAAGAAGAACGAATGTTACTAGGGTCCCTGGAGTTACTAACCTTGACATCGGTCTGTTAGTCTATAATGAAATGAAATAGACTAGAGGACTTTGTGCTTCCTTTCTTGTAGATTCCCAGATGCTAATAGATGTGCAGGATGGCATCACCTCTAGCAATGTAATGAGGTTTCTGATACATTTAGAGATCCAGGATACTGATGAAATGAAGGCTTAATAGCTGATTTCTTTTTAATGCACAAAATATCCAGATATATGCTACACCAGGCACAAAATACTGTATGTTTCGAGATAACATGTTAGTGGGTTTTGAAACGTTTGGGCTGATTGAGTAATACTTCCTCTGTGGGCAGTTTGTGGGCTGGAGAAAGGCAGTAGCCAGCCTTAGTCAGGGAGAGGAGCAATGTTTGCATTTGCTACAGTGGCCTTGTTTGGAAGATGAGTAGGCAAAAGTTTTCTATCAACTTCTGTAACATGAACGAGTTTCTAAAAATAATAGATAACTCAGGAAGTTTTGATTTTTTTTTTTTTTTTTAGATGGGAAAAATTTCCCTCTTACTGTCTAATTAAGCCTTAAACAATTTCCTGTAGAGCTTAGAAGAGTAACAATCTCTGCTTTGGAGGTGTGAGAAGTAGAGTTACGTTTCTTTTGCACAAGTAAAAATTATGAAGGTAAACAAAAATAATAAACATCGGAGGCTAATTTCAAATTAATAAGGCTGGTGAATAGGATTTGTTCTGGAAAAGGCAGTTCAGATTACTTTTAGATTCATTTGTGATCATTAACTCTGGAAGTCTGACCTTAAAGCTAATGCTCAGGGCAGGGGAAGCCAAAAGAAATAATTCATTGTATGAATTAGAACATCATTGGGCAAGTTAGTTTTAGTGAATAAGGTCCATATTTTGCCTAACCACTGAAAAATCACTCTTGCAAACAATAAGGAAAAAGAGAATTATTTGAATGAATTTCATCTTTGAGAAGTTAAGAAAGATAAGCATAAAGCTGGGTATTGTAACTTAGATTTGACCCTGTTTTAACTGACATCTATAGCAAAACAAGTGTTGGTTCAACGGGCCTGTACTAGGGTTTTTGAATGCAACTTTCTTCATAGAGCTTCCAAATGTCACCTTTATTTCTCAGCCTGTTTTGTTTTGTGTTAACTTCTGCTGCCATGATTTTTAATCACAGTGATATATGTGCAGTTCCCCCTGAAAGGATTCCCCCTGGCAGCTGTGGGAAAAATCATTCATAAAGCTTCAGAACAGGGCCAGGAACTGAACTTTATCGGCAGGAAAGGCATAAATATGATCCTTTCAATATACTTCTAAGCAATGAAAGAATTGGTGAGAAAGTGCTTTAACAAGCATTTTAAAGGCAAAGCACTTTACCAATATGCTAGAGTGAACTTCCCTAAAAGAGCCCTTGCTGTCAAGGTCATTATTCCCAGGTTAAACTGACTGCAAGGCAATTTGATTGTCTGGCCACTCCCTTACTTTTGGCAGAGACTTGGGAGGCTGCTCAGCATTAGTTATAGCTGTGTTCAGTGTCTGATCAAGCTGAAAACCCCAGGCATGTCCACTTTGGAGAAATGATGTTGGGAACAACATCATTTGACCTGCTTTTAAATGTGTGTTCTCTTCTGCTTATGTTCAGCACAAGGTAATAATGACATTTGATTTTGCAGGTCTATGTACACGTCTTCAAAAATCTGGTTTGTTTCTTTTTTTTTTTTAAATATTTCGAAAAGGTAAAATACGTATTGAGTTAGCCTTTATTTTGTATTTCTGTCTTGTAAAATTACTCTGAAGCTGAACAGAGTATAACTGGAGTGGTGGTATGGTCTCGCAGAAAGAAACACTTTAATAACTGTTGCCATAATATGCAATTTATCTGGGAGAACCTGACCTGCAAATGAGAGCTCTATCTTGATTCTTCAATATCTCAGAGCCAAAAAAAATCTGAGAAAGAAAATATCCATTGGACTGTATACAGTGGTGGTAAGTATGGGCTTGAATTCCACGGTACATAGAGCCTAGTTTTAAAATGTGACAAGGAATCCAGACACTCTATCTCCAGTGAATAGGTCTCACTGCTGGGAAGGTTTTCCTGCCATTGTCTGAATTTCCTCCTTCTTAATATTTTACATTTTAATTTAATTCTAATTATATCTGATATTGCTGAGCTACACTGATCTGAGATAGTGTGAGTTAAAAGCCTAGATTTTCTTATCTAAGATGATAAATATTGTTAGTTAATTGTTAATCATTTAATCAACCTATAAAAATCTTCTTGTATTTCATTAGAATGTCTTCTTTCAGCTTGCTTAGGAAATTTTTCCAATGTAAATAACAAAAAGGATCGTTCTCCACTCTCATTTTCTTTTTTCTTCCTACCAGCCTTCTCTTTTCAAGGTCTTCTAACCTGGTTTCTGGAAGCTCCCATAAGCACTCGCAGTCACTAGGTGGTGATGTTCTGTCAAGAAAAGCTTAAAATGTGGGAAGTACAGGTTCATGAATAAAGGACGAAAAAGACCATAGAACATAGAGATTACCATTCTTTAATATTGTAGCTTTTTCTTTGCATTGTCATAAGAAACTGCAAGTTTGGAAAAAACCTCTTTCTGGTCGATTTAATTCAATCGGACGAATGACTTTTTAGGGACCTTAATTTAACTGGGGTTGAGAAGAGAGTGTATGTGAATAATTACATCTTCCATCACCAGGCAGTTAGCACTATTGCTGCGAAGACCTTGGGAAGGTTGGTGACATCCAATATTGCGTTTTCAAAGCTAGTGTTTAAAAATATGCTTGGAGCCAGTTTACAAAAGGAGTAAAGAAAGTGCTGAGCTTGACATATGGTTATGCTAAGTTTCTGTGTTGATAAACTTATTTGCTCTGTCTTATGCTTCCCTGATCTATAAGGAGGTACAAAAGTGTTCTTCAAAACCAGGATGGTCTTGTCCCTTAAATAACAGGATAGTTGTTTATATCACAGGGAATAGTGTTCAGAGGACTTGGACTTTCAGAAGGACCATCTCTTCAGAACGCTTATTAAACTTAATTCTCAAACAGTTGTTAAAAACCTTTCCATTTTATCACAGTTACTGCATTTCCAGTTGTCTCCCAAAATGTTGATCAGACGGGTAGAATTTGCATTTCCATAGTATAACACAGGTCTTGGTCTTTGCCTATATATTAAAGAGAAGCTGAAAAGACATGCTCAATTCACTTTTCTTTGGCAGTTGCTGCTTGCAGTTTATGTTGTGAAACTTGCAAGGGAATGCAGGGCACCTGTGTGCTAAAATAAGTGAATTCAGTCCTACCTGCCCTTTGACGTGTACTTGTCCTGAGCCTGCTTCTCCTTTTCCAGCAAATACAATTTTCCTTAGACTGGTCACCTATATTCCTACATCTGCAAAGTTATTTGTCTTTGCAATCTCCTTAACATAGGTTAAGAGAGAGCAGAAAAACACTGGAAGTAGTGAAATAATATAAGAAGCTTCTGGATAGTCATCCTTGATCTTGTGGGTTATCAGAAATTTTAATCTATGAGCACCAGATTTTGGACTAGACAGGCAGCAGGGGAAAGAAATATTCTCCCAAGTCCACAGCAATCTGTCTGGAAGTTCCTACATGTCTTTTGGGAATTGTGCATATGCTGAATGGTACCACCAAGATTTTCCACCCAGTCTGTTCCTGAGACTTGCACTCCAAAATTAATTTCTGGGGTCTCATTAAATAGAAATAAAAAGTAGCACTCCTCCCTCACCTCTGCCCCTAAAAAAATGCTTCCTAAGAAAGCATTGTTAGGGGCAGTAAACAACAAATTCTTAAGGACTTATACAGAAATAGGGCTACGCACCAACCTTATGAACAACAGAGTCAGTTTTTGAAATGCAGACAATAGAGAAGGGAGAGGGAAAGGCATTGGGACAGGTTGGTGCAAAAAGCTTTTTCAAGTCTAGCAATGCCTGTGAGGGCTGTGGGGTAAAAAATAAAACAATCAGTATTTTTGTACCAGCAGGGCAAATACCTAGTGCAAATGCAACTCATTTTGACAAACAAGTCAATATAGGTTGTTTCATTTGTGGCAGTAGTAATAAGCTGTGTCAGCACAAGCAGTCTTGCTGTGCAAGCTGTATCTGTCCTGTGAGGCTTCGTTAACCTTCTCTGCTGTAGACCAGGCCTTTTAGAGGATCTTCTTGCTTACCTTCTGGTGTCAATCAAGAAATTGAGAGACATTAGTGACTTTAAATTTTCATCTGATGAACTTTTAAATTCTACATTTGTCCCTTTTAAATGTCATGGCTACTCCAGCATCACCATGTCAGCATCGCTGTGGGTACTGATGATGCTCCCTGATATGGAGGTGGCTTCTAGGTAAAAATCAAATCACACCATGTTAGTTTGCTTTTTCACACCAGGAAATGTGCACCCTGTGCAGCTCAGCAGCTCTTACTGCCCCAGCAGAAGGCTTTCGTCTCTTGCTTATGCCATGTCAAACCAGGCTGCAAAGAGAAGATTTTTCGGGAGTAGAAAATACCAAGATGCTATTACTGATCATATCTGGAAGACAAGAGGGCTGTAAGGGAGGCAAAAACATCCCATCACTATAATACTGAAATCTTATGAAACTGCTGAAGAACTGGCAGGACACTGTGGAATTGGACTATGGCACTCCTATAAAGATGCCCGTGTTTATTACACTTATTTCTAATTTCATGCTCTCAATTTTACAGTCAAGTACAGAGTCATATCAAACAGGAGAGGAGGAAGCTTGTCTCTCAACTTACCTGGGCTTATCACGTCCAGCGGATGAGGCCCTAGCATTGCTGGCGAGAGGAGCGTTTAGCAGGAGTCTGTGGCTATCCAGCTCATTTTTTTATTTAACCAGAAATCATATTTAATAAGAAAGTGAAACAGCACTTTCTAGCACATTCCCCTTGCAAGCAAACATTTTAAATCCACAGGCTGATGGCATTAAGTCCTTTTGAAAACTCTAATAACCTTTGAAATGTCCTCATTCATAAGGAAAATCTGTTATATTTTCTGAAAAACAGGCTTTAGGCTGTGCTTTCTATATTAAAAAGTAGGCTTTGGTTGAGAGAACATGATTCATATTTATATGTGAAAATTGTGCTGCCTCTGTAAGTGACTGAATTCTGTAATAACTTTTTAGTTTTACAGCTTTTTAATGCTGCTACTTAGTAACCCTGCACATTCCACATCTGAAATGAATGCAGATCAGCTGTAATTACGATAATATTTTAGGTTCATTTTGTTTACCCTTGATAGAAAGCTCATTTTTAATGTATTTAATTATGCCACACTTTTTCCTTTATTGTGAAACATTAGGAAAAAACCACGATTTAAGCCTTGAGGCTCCTGCTCGTACCCTCAGTAAAACAGCTCTGCTTCTCTTGTACCCTTAGCAGGGTAGGTCTCAATAATACCAACATTGCTTGGGTTTTATTGCAAAGTAGTAAAATACTGAAGCCTGTTAACTGTGTTGGTGATGTATTCAGAATGGCATCCAGGCTCTCAAAATTTAACTGATTCTATTTTAGAGGGAAAGGAGATTGTGGTCATTCAGTTAACTTAAGAACTGGAAATGGCCATTAACAGCAGTCTAATGCCAGGGTTGTGCACAGGTAACTGCTTTTGGTTTGGTCTCTTCAGGCTATACCGGGTAAAACTGCTGCTGAGAAATCAGTCATAAAGCTCTTTTGCTGCTGCTGCTGGAACAATGGGATTATCATAACAGTTATTTTATTTACTTTTTCTAATTTGGAAGGTTTTCATTCATAAAGCCCCCTGGAGATGTCTGTGCAGCTAATCCGTTTAGGTGGTGCCGATCCCAGCGACGCTGTTGCGGGAGCCTGTGGCTGCGGGGTGGTGCCGGGATGCCTGGTGGCCAGAGGCAGACCTGTGCCTACAGCAGAGCTCGCCACCCACAGCAGGATGCTGAAACCAGCAGCGAGTCCTTTAACTTGGCGAAAATCACAAACACAATGAGAGGGTAGCATAGGCTCTTTGCTCACTGGGAACAGAAACCTTGTACTACACCTTACCACATTTTGGATTTTGGCTTTGAGGAGGGCACTCTCTTTGGGGCCAGGATGGAAACACCCATTAATTTCATGCCATTGCGTGCAATTGCTGTCAGATGGTGGTACCTCTCTGTCCTCTGATACTGGCCAGCTTTGAACTGGTGATACAAAGGTAAAGGGTTCTGCACATCAAAAACTGTCTGTTGCTGTGCCTGTGAGCCACTCGTTCCTTCTCTGAACTTCTCGATCATCTATTGTGCTTTGCACATCTAATCGAGGTAATTAATAGAGGGCTTTTAAGGATTATGGCCATCTGTACATACAGAAAAACTGTTTGAAGAAGATTTAAGATTACCCAGCTGCAATAAGATAATGTTCTGTAAGTTTTTTTAATAAGCTAATAAAACATTTTACAAAGGGAGAGCGATATTGGCAAGATCATGGGCTGCATCTCAATATTTTTTCCTCATTTTCTTGAGGAAAAAGACTTCTAGTTTTGATTTCCTCAGCTGTGAGTCTAATTCATTCTAAGCTCTGTACTACTCAGCAGCCAGTAAGTAACAGTGAAGGTAGGTGACAGTGAAGGGCTTTAATCCAGGAGAGCTGTGGCCTGTCTGCATGGAGATAAGTATTGTGGAGAAAAATGTAAATAAAACCAGAGCAAAGAGTTGGGGGTTTTTCCTAAAACTTCCAAAATCTCTTGTTACTATAGAATAAGTTTTGCTGGAGGTCTAGAATGGAGAGACGTGCTAACATATTTTGTGTATATTGTTATAAAATTGAAAAATGACTGTGTTGTGCTGCCCTCCATAGCCATGTCTCATGTCAGGGAGTCCTGTAGACCTTTTGCTTCCTGGCAGTGTCAGGGCATTGATGCTAGCAAGGCTTCTTTCCACACTGAAGTGCTCCCATAAAGGTGACGTTTTGCAATTAGAAGTGGTGCCTCTGATATTGAAGTGATTAAACTCATACCGACCATACACCCTCTCTTTTCTGTCTAGCGTTTTACCTCCATGAGGAGCTGGCCGGCCAGCCTGCTGCAGACTAAGCAATAGTGAAACAGTTCTTGCAAGATGCTCTCCCATCTGGAGGCATTGCTCTGCAATAAAAACTGATCAGGGTCTGGATTCGTTAACTGTCTTGCAAAATGGATTAAGTGTTCCAGAATAGCTTTTATGAAATAGTAATGCTGGGTAATTTCCCCTCTGCTCTTGTAGATGGGACCTAACAGATTTCTTTGCTTTCTGCTTCAATTTATTTGCAAAACATTCATTACCTGTGTGTGTTCTGATGTTTACTTATAGCCATCAAAAATAAACAATTGGACTAAATTGCATCATATTGTTTGGTATGGGTATCAAATGAAATCAATCTCCTTTTGTAATTTTTTAATAACCGTTACCCAGTTTTACTTTGGGAGTCTCAAAAGCGATCTCACTGAGTTGTTGTAAGCTATCACCGGTGCAGGTACTGCTTTACTTGCGGTTTATCAGTTATTGCTGTTATCAAAGCTGGGTCATGTTTCCTTTCTATCCAGTGTTTTAACCTCATGACTTTATTGTAAAATTTGGAATCAAGCTGCACTAAAAATATGGAAGTGTAATTGAACATGTCCAAGCAGTGCTTGTCTGTTTAGTATTCAAAGTACGGAGTCAGCTTTTGACCTTTTCATTTTATTGGCATCAATTTTTTCCCTTACCTCCTTGCTAATTATTAGTGATCTGCAGGTTCTCAACTGCTTGTTTCCCTGTAACTCCAATCTAAATCACATTAGGGATGAATCCAGAAAGCGGTGTGTCTCTGATGACAGGCTGCAGTGGTTTTGCCATATGAGGTGACAATAAAGCAAAACCAAGGATTTGTTTCCTTCTGTGTGTATGTGCTGAGATGCGGGGCAATTTTTCATCCTTGTCTCAAGGGAACATGAAAGGAGAAAAAGACAACATGGTTTTCCTTCTCTTTGAAGCTGAGGAACTGGAGTGGCCAGTGCAGCAGGATGGGAGGTGAAAGATGGCTCCTGAAATGGCTCATGATTTCTTAGGGACTGCATGGATATTAGGTTACTGGCTCATCCTCTTTTCTCACCTCAGCAGGACTGACCCAAACGGCAGTTTTTCATGTAGACAAGTAGACAGAAAAGGGCAGGGAAAGGAAAGGGCCAGGAAAGGGAACTGAGCTGGAGGGAAAGATGAGGGGGAGGTGGGGCTGCTGCGGAAATTGACAAGAGAATTTTTATTGCAAGTTGTTTGGCAGCAAGAAGGGAAAGCTTATGGCTGGTGGTGTTCTCGCTACCTGAAAAGCCTTTGGGTTTAGTAATTGGAGGCTTTTAATTTGTTTTCTCAGCGCAGGTAGGCACCTCTGTGACATAAATACTTTCCCAAAACATAAGCTTTCAGCTCTGTTGAGGCTTCCAGCCACCCGTGATACCAGGCAAAGCTGGCAGGTGAGAGCACAGCCCCCAGCATCTTCCTGTGCCCCTCATCTTGGAGAATTTAGAAACAAAGCAACTGACATGGAGATAAGAGACTGGTGGTATGCCGGCATTGCTTTCCCTGATACCTGGCTCTTTGAGGCAGTTTCCAATTCAAGTGATTATTTATATGTGAGTCTGCAGTGTGATTGGCATTTCATTTTGTGAAACCTCAGGAGGTGGAAATCATACTAAATGTGAGTGACACAACTGAATTATGAAAGGAGCCAGAAATATTTCACAGGGATGCCAGGAAACTTTTTTTTTAATATAGGATGCATGTTCCATAGGAGACTGAAAATCCTGGTTTTAGTATTTAGGATAATAAATTCCTTTCATGCTTAAATGCGCTGCTTTACAACCAGCATTTGCATGCAGATAGCTCAAAAATTATTCTGTAGGAATCAAAATAATCATATAGCATTCATATATTCAATGAATGAACCTCTTGTTGGGATGATTCCCTCTGCCTCTCCCCTTCTTTCAGTCTGTGACAGATGAGGCTGTTCAAGGTTTTATAGTGCAGCAAACAGTATCACTGAGAAACAGACAATTGATAAGAGGTTGCCTGGGAAACCCTGTGCCCATAGATTTTCATTTTGCTGCATTATGCACTTGTAGGTGCAATTATTTGCAATTAAAAAAAGTTCCTTCTGTGGAATCAGTGAAGTGATGAGGAAATTATGTTATATTCTCTGGAGACTCTAATCCTAGTTTCTCATTTGATTTCTGGTAATTTCTAATAGCAAGGGGGTGGTGGAGTGGTGGAGGGTGTTTTGGGAAAATACTTGTGGCAATAGAAATTCTGCTTGAGAAAGCAATATGGAAATATGCTGGTGACTGCTTTAAATGCAGCTCACGTATGATGTAGTCTGCCTGCCAGTGGAAAAACCCCACCAGCTCTTGAGAGAGCCCTGCTCTGATCAGCCTGAGTAGATTATTCCTTCAGCTTTAATAATTCAAACTCCCTGCCTGCCTTACAGGGAGTTTTCCTCTCGCCTGGAAGACACATGATGCTGACTGGGGAGATCCCCAGTCTGCTGCTCATATTTTTAATGGTAGGTTTGTTCTTGACACTGTCTTGTCAAGGAAAAAAAATGTATTTTTATCCTTTTCTTTTTAACAAAAAAATCCATATGGGATCTAAAAGATTTATGTGGACTTCCACTCTACAGTTACTTGGGATTTTTTCCCCAAGTAAGAGAAAAAATGTAGGTTTGATTATTTAACATGTGCTAACAGTAAAAGATTAATCAAAATCATGATTATCCTGTTTCATCTGACTTGGTACCGTGAACTTCCTTACACCCATTGTGTGCCCAAAGTATTTTCTTGATATAAGATTGATGCTAGAGTGTTTAAAAAGAAATAAATGAAAACCCGACTCCATGTTCTGCATATCCTCTGTGCAATTTGCTGAGTTTTGTGTGTCTGTGTGGTGGTGGTGGGAATATTTTGCTGAGTTTCATGCTGCTGGGTTTCAGCTCTTACAACCCAAGTATGAATGGTGAAACCCCAGCAAGCGCTGCCGTCTATCAGTAGCCTCCATCCTTCTTGTGTCAGGATGGGGCTCCCCAGTACGTGCCTGATCTGAAACCAGCCTGGCTGAAATGGGGAAGATCAATCGACATGTCCGTGAGAAGGGAGCATTAGTCATGGCCACAGCATCCTTCCTCCCGGATGAGAATTACGTCTGTGACACAAGTAGGATCAAAGTAGGGAGAAAGGTGGTGGTGATGGTGGAGGAGAAGCTCTTCATCCAGTCTAACTGATTTTGGTAGGTCAGTGCACTGCCGGGACAGCTGCAGAGAGAAGAAGGTTTCCCAGGACTTGAGCATGGTTTTGGTGTGCTGCCTCCTGTTGCAGTCCACGCACCCTTTGTGGAGGCTGTTACCACCCAGCCACAAGAGGGGGGGGGTGGGGGGTGGGTGTTGGGGGCCTGAATCCATACACAGCCCCTGTGCATTAACAGTGGGGCTTGAATGTGTGGGGCAGGAGGGAACGATGCACTCTGTGCTAAATACACTGATTTGCTTTGCCCCCCTCACTCATGGAGCAGCAGCGGAGCAGCCCAGCCCACAAAGCAGCCTCGGGCAATGGGGCAGAGATATAGGGGAAGCCGATGTTTGAGCAGCAGCTTGTTTCTGCAGGTTCCCACGCTTGTACGCTCTGCCCTGCAACTGCAATGCTCTCTTGTGCCAGTCGGGGCTGTGATACAGCATCCTTCCTCCTGACTGCATACCCTTGAAAATTTTCCATCTGAGGTGAGGACAGCAGTCAAGTGAATTCAGAGCAACGAATTGCTTTTCTTAGTTGCTTTTCATGTACGCAACAGGAGTGGCACTCAGACCTCCAGGTGACCATGGGCCAGTGCGGTGGTTGAAAGCTGCTGCAACGCAGCATAACAAGGGGGCAACTCCAGAAATGAGGACAGCTATCTTTGTCCTCTTTGCAGAGACAACCTACCAACAGGGTCAAACGGTGCACCAGTAAGTGCAGTAAGTCAAAAGGAGAACAGGGAGTGTTTCTTTCTCCTCCACTTCTCTTTTTCTGTAAAACCTAATTTCTGCCTCTGAGACTCTACTTCTGCTCAAGCACACTCTTTCCTTGCTGTCCAAGGGCGAGGAGGATCAAACCCTAAATCTTCTCCTATAAAAGTTACTTTTATACCAGATGAATGGCAAAAGCAAGACATTGATGTTTTAAAAAGCTAATAGCAGAGAATGTAAATACTTACAGCTGACTGTCAAATTCACTTCTGTTGCTATGCACAAATTTAGATTCAAGGTTATGCAGCTCCAAATGCTTCACTGAAAGAAGTAATACTTCAAGTTGTTTAAAGTCCTTGTTTGCACACAGGTATTATTTTAATTTACTCACTTTTTTTACACGCCTTTTCTGCAATAAGTGTATACGTTGTTTCTTCTTGGCAATGATGTAATGCAAAGATTTGGTTTCCATATAAATATATTACATATTCCAGGGGAATTGCAAATTGCTAGCAACATTGCTTCAGCACAGAAATTCATTTAGGAAGACAGATTTATTGGAGGACTACTGAATTAGTTCACGTAATATATACCCTGCAGTTTGATATTGCCTTCTGCCCTCTCAGCTTTACAAATATTAAGCAGATTAGCCTGACCATGCAGTGAGCTGTGCCTGCAATTTCCTCTTTTATGGAGAGGTTAAATGAAACACAACAGAATAATTGTGCTGACTGTGGCCATAGAGCAAATCCGTGACTGGACAAGAAAGAAATCTCTTAATTCCCATGCCTATACTCTACCCCAGTGATGACACTCTCTTGTTAAGTGTCATACTTGTCATTTTCTATGCTGTTTTTCATGAAAGAGGCAGAAGCTATAGGATACTTTTTAATAAGGAACCCTTCCTAATTATCCTCTGCCAGGGGTATTTATGGGTTTAGCCTGAATCCAGCTTTTCCAGTCTCTATGAGAGACTGAAAATGTGAATTATAATAATTCAAAATCTTTTACACGATCATTTCACCTCTGCCTGTGATGCTGTTTTCCCTGGCCAGCCATTACAATTGCTGATGGCAATGCAGAGGCTAGTTCAACCATTCAGTGCCATGCACCACAAAAGGTCACCCTTAAAATCTATTCCATGGCTTAGGCAACATCACTTGAAGAACAGGGGAGAAGAAGGGCATGACAGCCCCTTGCAACAGCAAAATTCTCTTTTCCTGCATAGGAGGGAGAGTCAAACCATCCTGTCATGGAGCAGCAATGGCCACATGCCTTGGGGTGCTTGCAGCCAGTGCTTTGGGGGTAAAAAGGCTGCCTTTTCTGCTTATCTTGGGAACTTTGTCTTTTCCCTCTTGCCTTTGCTGTCCACATCTTGAAAACTTGCACTGGTGCTGGCTTCCTTAAATTTTGCTCTTATGCTAGCTTGACCTTCACAATTCTTAAACCCAGCAACAACAGATGTATGCCTGCTGCTGCTCCAATTGCTTTATTCGAGCCGTTCTTCCTTCTGTTCACTTTTCCTCCCAGCATTCACTTGCATTTTGTGTTTTCAGGATCCTAACTACAGAGATGGGGCTGCTCTGTATGAGTCTACAAGGACACTTTGGTAACTGGAATAAAAATAGTCATATCTTCTTTTCAGTATTCTCTATGTGATGTATAGGGACTACTGTGTAAATCTTGAGGTGATGTTATCTAAGCCAGTGAGAGCTTAAGGGCAACCTCTAGTAATACATCATAGCACATAATAAATTTGTCTCTGCATTGTGATTATGAATTCCAATGGCAAACTGAGACAAAAACCCCAGCAAGAACATTACATATTGCAAACAAAAGGGTTACAGATGAAACTTAGACTTTACTAAAGAATCAAGCTTGACTCTGAATTTTAAATTCCTGTACCTTAGTTTTATTCCCTGTCTTGTTTTTTCAAAAATAAAAAAATAATTGGTGTCTGTGAGCTATAAGTCATCTCTGGAGTCAGCATTGATACAACAGCATACAGCTGAAAGTGTGAAATCAGCATGAAAGCTGAAGTACTGTTTCTTAAAGTACTTTTGGAACTGGCAAAACGTGGAACTTTCTGAAAGCTGTTAAAACTCCTCAAAGTTGTTGAAAAGTCTGTAATCTTCAGAAAGGAACTGTGCCTGGCCTGTAGTGAAACCAACAGATATGCTGCTCATTTTCTATGGATTAGCAAAAAATGCTTTTTAGCATATATTTTAAATTTGTAGTAATTTCCTTTTCAAGCTATGCACTACATACACCTATACAAATACAGATGTGAAATACACATATACATATGTATATATACACATACATAAGTTTTCAAATCACACTTCCAGTTGAGTATATTACTGCCTAGTGTATTACTGGTTAAAATGTAATTAGGTTATGGCAATCTGGTTTTATTTGAACTTTGGGGTTTTCAGCTTTCTCTTACTAACGTGTGTGAGTGTGTTTAGGTTTTATTTAGTACTCTTGTGGTCTTATTCCTCAAGAGCAGAATGTCACCTTCACTTTCATATCTCATATCAGAAGGGAGTGACAATACACTGCTGTGGGTAAAAAATGTTAGCCAAGCACCCAAATGGTAGAGAAAAGTAGGAAACTTTAAAATATTGAGCTTTAAAAGGCACATGAAAGATAATAGGAGATGGAGATATGGGGGCACAACAAATAGCCAGGATAAAAGCATAAGGGAAGCTATTTCTTCAGTGCTCAGTAGTTTTTCTTTAGTATAATAAGAGCTGAATCACTCCCACTGTTTCTGAGGTAGATAGAGGGTTAGACAGTTCAGCAGGTCATGCTATTTTACCCTACACTGATAGTCTGTATTGGATTTAGGGCCCATTAACCCTAAGTTTTCCAGTGCCAATATATACATACCCTGAGCTGCGCAGGTAGTTACAAGTAGTGTAACTTGGAGATAGTTTTGTGCATCTGAAATGGAGATGAGGGTCTTGGCTACTACTGCTGAAGCTAGACCAGAAATTCAAGTGAAGTCTTTACCAGCTCCAAAAATAGTTGTTGGGATACCAGGAAACCAGCCCCACCTACAAAGCAGTTGTATCTAGTAAACTTCTCTGCCTGCAAACTGTCTGCAACTGTATTTTGTGCTAAGATCTGGGGCCTGTAGATTGGTGGAGATATTATAAATATAATAAAAACAGATGGCAAACATTTGTACAAGTTGACTGCTGCCATTTTCTACCTCTATGTTCCCCACCCCTACCCCCTTATTTTTTCTCCCCTCCATCTTTCTGAAGCACAGTTCAACATTAGTGAAAATGGGCAAACAACAGTCCAAAGTCTAATGGAGGTGTCTCTTAGTACAGGTCCCATTGTCCTGGGCAACCTCCCACTTTGAGCAGCTGGTGTCAGAGCTTGCTCAAGGGGCAACTTGCCAAAGGCTGGTCCTGCCAGTGCATCTCCCTTACATCTCTGCTTTTGCATGCCTCCACTGTAGGTATTCACATCAGAGTTTTCACACTGCTGCTGAGAAGACCCGTGTCCTTCTTCAGTCCAGTTTTTCCCTCTTGAGATTAATTTCCATCTCTTCGCCTGGCCCCCATATTTACCTCTTTATGCTCTTCATGTTCTTGAAGTCCTCTCTTTCGTCCACAGCCCTCAATGGTGCTACCTGGGATTCATCCCTTCTCCCAGGAAGCGAAGTGAATTTTCTCACCAGAGGGCTATTGGGCCTAAGGCCCTTAAACAACAAGCTACCCTGCAGCAATAGAGTTTGTGAAACCCTGAAGATTAATGACCCAGCAGCCTTTACTGTCAGCTGAGTGTGAAGCCAGTCAAGCCTCAGTACTCTTTAGCTACTCTCTATTTTTAAAAGAATTATAGCAGTGTACTAGCTCAGCTGCAGCTAAGGTGGTGAAGTGCTGTTTAAAAGGTCAGCTACTCTAAGATCTTGAAAATCCACATGGTAATTCTCATTGTCTTGAAATTTGCTGTTTCTCTGGGGACACAGTGTAAGGCAATTATCGAGATTTGGGCACTCTGAAGCTTGCAGCCTGTCCGGAACATGGTCTCTACAACCTCCCAGCTCCTCTTGCTTTGTGTGTGCAGTGGAGCCTAAAGGAACCTGCTGTTTGGCTTCTCCTCAAGTGGATCTGAGTTACTGGAGATTCACCTAGTATCTGGCATCCTTTGGATGAAGCAGCACAGTGTTAAATATAATTAAGGATGAAATTTGTAACACCAAATCAGGATGAGAAAAACAGTGGACTGGGAGACTAGAATGGATGTGTGCAGCAAAATTAAGTCAACATAAGGGTTTGTTGGCAGCGTCTTGCTGCAGACTTGAGCATCTCTAAGCAACTTACTGTAATCATGAAGTCTCTGCTGCATTTGTATTTTGTGAATTTAAACCTTACATTGACAACTTTCTGTTAATGTGTGTATTGAACTGCCCCAACTGAGACCAATGCTTCTGGGTTGAAAGCAATACTCCAATATACTCTACAAATCACGGGCTTACCCTCATAACATGTTAGAAGGAAATGGGCACTGTCAGTAACTCCACACATGAATGATGCGGATACTTCTTGTGGCCCGAGTCTTTCTTATTGCACATGACACAAACATCCCAGAAGCAGTAGCCCATTATTACTCAGTGCTTTGTGACTCAGCAAAGAAAGAAATCACTCCAAGCATGGCTATGTACAGCTCTTCCAACTAGTTCCACGCTTCTTTCCATTCCTGCTCCTAGGAGTTTTTCTTTTAATGTGACAAATGAGCGGAAGGCAGGAGGTGTGGCTGGTTGAAATGCTGTTTCATGTCTTCCTGTTGTCTAAGTAGGCCAACTGACGTCATGATTCTTTCTTTCATGAGTTGAGGAACTTCCTGTCCTACAATAGTGACAAATAAAAGGAAAACGTATTTTGTCCATTGGTCTCATAAGGGTAGATAAAAGAAATAGTACTTGCTTTAATGCATTCCTTTATCTAAGCAGGGACTTCAAAGAGACTGCATCTGTTACTGATATAAAAATCAGATAATAGTATTAATCAGATATATCTCACCTCACAACTGCTGCAACATCATACTAAAGTTGGGAGAGGACTGTAAAATAGTAAATGTTTGCCCCAAATGCAAAGCATGAGTCAGTCCGGTTATCACAGCCCTTTCTCTCCTAATCATGATCATAATTTTTTTTTCTCTTTCCCCTCATGTGAACTGCAACAGTAGCAAAAACAAAGAGACAAGTAAATCTTAGAAGGAAAGCCACTGATTCCAGTCATCCAGAGGAAGAGACAACATGATTGATAATGTTCTTGTGCCAATGGGGGCAATGCAAACCCATTTGCAATGAAGAACAGAAACCCGAATGAGAGGTGGTGCATCCCCCATGTTGTCTGAACAGCTTGCTGCAAGACAAATTATACAAGAACAACTGACCATGTGAAGGGAAAATAATCTGGGGCTTGGGGACAGCTGTTACTGTCAGTTTAGCTGGTAATACATGTCTTGGCTTGTTAGCTCTATTTACACTTAAAAAAAGGAAAAAAAGAGACTTTCCTGGAGCTCTGCACAAACAAGAGATTTGCCCTCTGGAACCTCAAATAAGTTATGAGATTGATACAAAAAAATACAACTTCTTTTTCTGTCCTTTTGAGCAGCGCTGTACTTCAGGGTTTGAGTTATGTTAATGTTTGGGTAATGGTCAGCTCTCATAAATAATTCATATTGACATGTGATCAGATGTTGTGATATGCGGAAAAAACATTGTGGGTGGTTTTTTTCCTTAGGTATTGTCCTGTTTTTACAGTCATGACAGTCTATGACCTTAATAGCCTGCTCTTTAATTATGCTGTGGGAGAAAAGGACTTAATTTTCTTTTTCTACAGCTATTACTTGTAAATTTCACTGGGTGTCTCCTGAATTGTATGCTCATCAAAACAGTTAATTACCTATTCATCTTTTTTGTTGTCATTCATACCATTTTTTCCCTCAGACGTCTGTCTTCTGGGCTCAAGGTATCCTAATCTATTTATCTTTCCCTCCTCCAGGAGCTGTTCTGCAACAGTGACCAGCCATGCTGTACCTCTTCAAGTTCTGCAATACCCCTCTGAAATGAAGATCTCTTTTCTGATATTTTTGAGATTAGATTAGATTAGATTAGATTAGATTTTGTAATTAGGTGAAGCTGCACAAAGGATCTATATGGTGGCAGAATGGTATTTTCTGCTCTGTTCTTGATTTCTCCCCTAATACTTCTTCGTTTTCTATTTGCCTTTTTGACTGCTGTTAAGTATGGGTTTTATGTTTACATAGAACTGCCCCAAATGTCTCTAAGCTTCTTTCTGAGAGATAATGGCTAAGTCAAAGCCTATAACTGCATATGTATATCATGAAGAGTCTCCCCTCTTCGCAGGTGTGCTACTTTGCATTTATTGATGCAGAATTCACCCATCATTTTATTACTAGTAAATCTACTTGAGATAGTGATACCCATCTTCAACTCTTCTCTATTACTTTCTGCTCTCATTCCCCTGAAGAAATTCTGTTATCAGTAGACTTCACTAGTCAACCTTGCTTTTGCATTTCTTCTTCTAGATCATAAGAATATGTTAAATGGCAAAAACTTGACACAGATCTTTGTCCAATTCCTGGGATGGCCTCCCTTCCTTCTGAAAAAACACCTTATTTCCTACCTTTGGTTTCCTAGGTTCTACACTGTTATCATGCATGACAGGACCTTCCTTTCCATCTTTTTCTTAGTGTTTTTTGGGGCAATGTGGCAAGGTTTTTGTAAACTTACCTGAAATCAACACCCCCCTACATTTACATATTCGTGGATTCCCTCTGGGAACTCTAGTAGAACTGTGAGGCATGAACTTCTTTCACAAAAGCCCTGTTAATTCTTTCTTAGTGTTATTTAATGTTTTCCTTAAGGAGGGCCAAAGCATTCCAATTAAAGAGTATTAAGTTTGCAGATGACAGCAAGCTGTAAGAGATGGCAGATTTGTAGAATGGGATTAGAATTTAAAGTCATCTCAAAAATTAAAGTGTGTGCAATTTAAGGCACAGATTAGGAACAAATTCAAAGCAACAAACTTAGGCACGATGAAACCACTCCAGTAAAGAATAGGGAAACTCTACTCAACATCTCTTTAGAGGAAAAAACTTGTGAACTGCAGTGGGTCTCAGACTGAGCAGAGGTCAACCATGCCACGTGTTGTGAAAATGGAAACCACCAAATAAGAAGTCACAGCAGCATTACAAATTCACCTGCTTTGTTCACGACTGATGATGAACTGCTTGAATACAGGAGGAGGAAAAGGAGGAGGAGGAAGTAAAGGAAGAGGAGCAGGAAAAGGAGGAACAGGAGGAGCAGTAGAAAGAACATGAAGAAAAAGTGGAGGAAGAGGAGGAGTAGTAACGGAGATAGAACACGAAAAGGAATAGGAACAGTAAGAAAAGGAGGAGGAGCAAAAGGAGGAGGTGCAGAAAGAGAAGGGAACAGGATGAACAGTAGAAGTAGGAACAGGAGGAGGAGAAGAAACGGGAGGAAAATTAGAAAAAGGGGGAAGAACAAGAGGAACAGCAGAAGTAGAAAAAGGAGGAGGAGGAGGAACAAAAACAGGAGGAGGAAGAGGAGAAACATGAGGATGAGTTTGAACAGGCACAGGAACAGGATGAGGAGGAGAGACAGGAGGAACAGGAGAAGGAAAAGAAGGAGAATATGAGGATAAGGAGAAAGAGAAGGAGGAGAAAGAGGATGAGGAAGAGGAAGACCACAAGGAAAGAGAGGAACAGTAAGAGTAACAGAAGGAATAGGAGGAGAAGAAGGAAAAGGAGGAGGAGATGAATGAAGAACAGGAGGAGGAGGAACAGCAGAACGGTGAGGAGAAACAGGAGGAAAAGGAGGAGGGGGAAGACAAAACAGGAAGAGGAACAGGGGGAAGAGGGGCAACAGGAGAATAAGGAACATGAGCAGGAAAAGCAGGAGGAAAAGAAGGAAGAAGATAAGCACAAACAGGAGGAGGAGGAGGAAACAAAAAAGGATTAACAGGAGGAAGAACAAGACGAGTAGGAGGAGCAAAAGGAGGAGAACGTGGAAGAGAAGGAGGAGGACAGCAAAGAGGAGGAAGATAAATGAGAGCAATGATGAGATGAAGAATGATTTTGGGGAAAATGAAGAGGAGAAAGAAAAATGGGAGAAAAAGCAAGAGAAGGAAAAAGAGGAGGAGGAAGAACATAAAGAACAGGAGGAGGAGGAAAAGCAGAAACAGTAACAGGAGGAAAAACAGGACAAAGAGGAGGGTAAAAGCAAAAGGAGAATGAAGAAGAGGAAGAGAAGAAAGAACTGGAGAAGGAGTACAGGGAAGAGGAGGACGAACAGGAGGAGGAAGAATAGGAGGAGGAAGATGAAGAGGAGGAGGAATGGGAGAATTAGGAAGAGGAAAAGGAGGAGGGGCAGGCAGAACAGAATGAGGAGGAAATGGAGGAGGAAGAACAGGAAGAATTAAAGGAGCAGGTTGAACAGGAGAAGCAATAGAAGGAACAGGAGGAAAAAAAGGAAGAGGAGGATCAGGAGGAGGTGGAGGAACAGCATGAAGAGGAGGAGGAAGAGAAGGAGGAGGAGAAAGAAGAGGAACAGGAGGAAGAACAGGACAAGAAAAAGGAAGAGGAGGAACAGGAAGAGGAGGATAAGAAAGTACAGGAAGAGGAGGATAAGAAAGTACAGGAAGAGAAGGAACAGGAGGAGGAGGAACAACAAGAATATGAGGAGGAACAGCAGGAACAGAAAGAGGAAAAAACAGCAGGAGAGGAGGGGAAGAAGAAGGAACAGAAGGAACAGAGGAAAAGTAGGAACAGAAGGAGGGGAAGAGGAGGCACACAATGAACAGGGAAAACAGGAGGAACATGAGGGGGGAGGAAGAAGAGGAGGAAGAACAGGAGGAAAAGGAATAGGAGGAAAAGAAGGAACAGGAAGAGGAACAGGGAAAAGAGGAAGAGGAGGAGGAGGAAGAGGAGGAGAAAAAGAAGGAGAAGGAAAAGGAAGAGGAGGAGGAGTAGTAGGAAGAAACATGTGAAACAGGAGGAGGAGATAAGGAACAGAAGAAGGGGGAACAGGACGAGGAGGAACTGGAGAAACAGGAGAACAGGAGGAAAAAGAGGAGGAGGAAAAAGAGGAGGAGGATCAGGAACAGGAAGAAGAACAGGATAAGACAGATAAGGAGGAGAAGGAGAAAGAGGAAGAACAGGAGGAAGAACCAGAACAGATGAAGGAGGAGAGGTTAAATGGGATGAGTAGAAGGAGGAAGAGGTGGAAAGAAAGAATAAACAGGAGAAAGAGGAACAGGAGAAGGAGGAACGAGAATAGAATGGGCAGGGGAAAGAGGATGAAGAGGATGAAGAGGAGAGTAAGGACAGGGAGAAGACAGAGGAGATGATGATGAGGAGGAAGATGAGGATCATGATGAGGAGGCGGACCAGGTGGAAAGTCAGTAATAGGAGGAAAAAGAATAAAAGGAGGAAGAGGAGGAGGAAGATGAAGGGGAAAAGAATGAAGTGGAGGATGAGGAGGAAGAGGAGGAAGATGAAGAGGAGAAACAAGAGGAGGAGGAAGAGGAGGAAAAACAGTAAGAGGAAGAAGAAGAGGAGGATGAGGAGGAGGAAGAGGAAAAGGAGGAGAGGGAGGAGAAATGGGAGGAGGATGACCATGAGGAGGAGGAAGACGTTGAACAGGAAAAGGATGCGGATGAGGGACAGGAGGAAAAGGAGGAAGCAGTGGAGGAACAACAACATGAGGATGAGGAAAAATAAAAGAAGGAAGAGGAGGAGGAACACGAGGAAGAGGACAAGGAGTAACATGAAGAGGAGAAACAACATTAGGAAGAACATGAGGAAAGAGAGGAACAAAAGGAGGAGGATGGAAAAAAGGAGAAAAGAGAAGGAGAAGGAGAAGGAGAAGGAGAAGGAGAAGGAGAAGGAGAAGGAGAAGGAGAAGGAGAAGGAGAAGGAGATGGAGGAAAAGAAAGAACAGATTTAAAAGAAGCAGGAGGAGAAAGAAGTGGAGGAGGAAGAGAAACAGGAGGAGGAAAAGGATGAATAGCAGGAACAGTAGGGACAGGAGGAGAAGGAGGACATAACCACAGAAAGAAAGTGGAGAAACAATAATAGGAGAAAAAGGAGGAAGAGGAGCAGGATAAGCAGTAGGATGTGGACAAACAAGAACACCAACCACAGAGGAGGAGGATCAATAAGATGAGGTAGAGGAGGAATAAAAGAATAGAAAGGAGGAGGAAGAGGAGGAGGAGAAGCTGGAAGAAGAGGATTAGAAAGAGGAGTACAAGGACAAAAAGATGAGGATGAACTGGAGGAAGAGAAACAGGAGCAAGAAGAGCAACAGGAAGAAGAGGAGGAACAGGAAGCAGAGCAGAACAAGGAGGAGGAACATGAGGAGGAAGAACATGAGGATGAGGAGCAGAAAAATGAGGAGGAGGGGGAGAAAGAGCAGGATGAACAGGAGGAAGAGGAACAGGAGGAGGAGGAGGAACAGCAGGAAAAGGGCAAGGAGTAAAAGGAGATGGAGGAAGAGGAGGTAGTGGTACAGGAACAGGATGATGATGAGGAACAGGAGGAAGAAAAGCAGGAGGAGGAGCATGATGATGAGAAGGAAGAGAAGGAGAAGGAAGAGAAAAAGGAGAAAGAGGACAATGAGTAATATAAGGAGGAAGAGGAAAGGACGAGAAATATGAATATGAATATGAAGGAACAGGAGGAGAAACAGGAGGAAGAAGAGGAGGAGGAAAAAGAAGATTAAGAGGAAGAGGAGGAACAAAGAGAAGAGGAAGAGGTGGAGGAAGAGGAGAAGAAGCAGAATGAAAAACAGGAGGAAGAGAACGACCAGGATTAAGAAGAGGAGGAGTAGGAAGAGGAGGAACAGCAGGGGGAACAGGAGGAGGATGGTGATGAAAAACAGGAGTAGGAGAAGGATGAATGGAGGAAGAAGAGGAGGAAGAAGAGGAGGAGGAGCAGGAGGAGGAGGAGAAGGAGCAGGAGGAGGAGGAGGAACAGGATGATGAGGAGGATGTGACAGGAGGAAGAAACAGGAGAAATAGTAATAGGAGGGAAAGGAGAAACAGGATGAAAAGCAACAGGAGGAGCAGGAGAATGAGAAGGAGGGAGAGGATAAGCGGTAGGATGTAGACAAACAAGAACAGCAACAGGAGGAGAAAGAATAAAATGAACAGGAGGAGGAAAAGGAGAAAGAGGAAGAAGATGATTAGGAAGAAGAAGGGAAGAGGAGGAACAGGAGGAGGAACAGGAGGAGGAACATGAGAAACAGGAGGAGGAGGACTTTTCATCTTATTTTCTCCCCTGTCCTGCTTAGGAGGGGAAATGAGAGAGTATCTTCATGGGCACCTGGCAGCCAGCCAAGATCAACCCACCAAACAGGGAATGGTGGACTCCAAAAGTGGCTGCAAGGTGCCTGGGGCTTGATCAACATTACCTGGAAGAGGAATGGGAAAGCAAGTGACCATGGGGACTTGTTAGTCTAAGTCCCTGTTTTCCTCCTGTTCTGCCACTTTCTCCCCCACATCATCCTCCTGTTGCTCCTCCTCCACCTCATCCTATTTCTCCTGTTCCTCCTCCTCCTCTTCCCCTTCCTGATCCCACTTCTCCTCCTGCTCCTGCTCGTCCTCCCACTCATGTTCCTCCTTTTCTTCCCAGCTCCCCTCCTCCTCCTGTTTCTGGTGTTACTTGTCCTCCTCCTCTCCTCTCCTCTCCTCTCCTCTCCTCTCCTCTCCTCTCCTCTCCTCTCCTCTCCTCTCCTCTCCTCTCCTCTCCTCTCCTCTCCTCTCCTCTCCTCTCCTCTCCTCTCCTCTCCTCTCCTCTCCTCTCCTCTCCTCTCCTCTCCACTCCCCTCCCCTCCCTTCCCCTCCCTTTCCCTCTCCTTCCTTCCTTCCTTCCTTCCTTCCTTCCTTCCTTCCTTCCTTCCTTCCTTCCTTCCTTCCTTCCTTCCTTCCTTCCTTCCTTCCTTCCTTCCTTCCTTCCTTCCTTCCTTCCCTCCTATTGTTCCTCCTTATGCTCCTCAGCCTTCATCTTCTACTCTTCCTCCCCCATTCCTCTTCATATTCCTCTTCCTCTTCTTACTCCTCATTTTTCTTTTTCTCTATCTTTTCCTGTTACTCCTCCTCCTCCTTCTCCTCCTCCTCCTATTCTTCCTCTGTCCTCCTCCTGTTCCTCCTTCTCCTCCTTTTCCTCCTTATCCTCTTGTTATTCCTCTTCTTCCTTCTCCTCCTTTTCCTGTTTCTCCTGTAAGGCCTGTCAGCCTGACCTCTGTACAGGGGAAAATTATGGAGCGGTTCATCTTGAGCATGCTCAACAAATATGTGCAGGCCAACCCAGCCAGCATGGGTTCATGAAAGGCAGGTCCTGCTTGACCAACCTGATCTCCTTCTATGACCAGGTGACCCACCTAGTGGATGAGGGAAAGGCTGTAGATTTATCTACCTGGACTTTAGTAAAGCCTTTGACACTGTCTCCCACAGCATTCTCCTAGAGAAGCTGACGGCTCATGGCTTAGGTGGGTGTACTCTTCAGTGGGTAAAAAAACTGTCTGGATGGCCAAGCCCAGAGGGTTGTGGTGAATGGAGTTAAATCCAGTTGGCGGCCGGTCACAAGCAGCATTCCCCAGGGCTCTGTGCTGGGGCCAGTTCTGTTTAATATCTTTATCAATGATCTGGACGAGGGGATTGATTGCGCCCTCAGTAAGTTTGCAGATGACACTAAATTGGACGGGAGTGTTGATCTGCTTGAGGGTAGGAAGGCTCTGCAGAGGGATCTGGACAGGCTGGGTCGATGGGCCAAAGTCATCTGTATGAGGTTTAACAAGGCCAAGTGCTGGGTCACAACACTTGGGCCACAGCAACCCCATGCAACGCTACAGGCTTGGGGAAGAGTGGCTGGAAAGCTGCCCGGCAGGAAAGGACCTGGGGGTCTTGGTCAACAGCTGGCTGAACATGAGCCAGCAGTGTGCCCAGGTGGCTAAGAAAGCCAACAGCATCCCGGCTTGTATCAGGAATAGTGTGGCCAGCAGGACTAGGGAAGTGATCGTCCCCCTGTACTCAGCACTGGTGAGGCCACACCTCAAATACTGTATTCAGTTTTGGGGCTCTCAGTACAAGAAGGACATCAAGGTGCTGGAGCGT
Source organism: Mycteria americana (assembly GCF_035582795.1). Classification (NCBI taxonomy): domain Eukaryota; kingdom Metazoa; phylum Chordata; class Aves; order Ciconiiformes; family Ciconiidae; genus Mycteria; species Mycteria americana. The sequence goes on from NC_134396.1 coordinate 57,189,572, forward strand.
GTCCAGAGAAAGGCAATGAAGCTGGTGAAGGGTCTGGAGCACAAGTCTGATGAGGAGTGGCTGAGGGAACTGGGATTGTTTAGCCTGGAGAAAAGGAGGCTGAGGGGAGACCTTATCGCTCTCTACAACTGCCTGAAAGGAGGTTGTAGAGAGGTGGGGGTCGGCTTCTTCTCCTAAGTAACTAGCAATAGTATGAGAGGAAATGGCCTCAAATTGTGCCAGGGGAGGTTTAGATTGGATATTAGGAAAAATTTCTTTACTGAAACGGTTATCAAGCATTGGAACAGGCTTCCCAGAGAGGTGGTGGAGTCACCATCCCTGGAGGAGTTCAAAAAACATGTAGATGTGGCACTGCGGGACATGGTTTAGTAGGCATGGAGGTGTTGGGTTGATGATTGGACTAGATGATCTTAGAGGTCTTTTCCAACCTTACTGATTCTATGATTCTATGATTCTACGATTCTATGTTTCTCCTTCTCCTCATCCTATTCCTCTGTTCTTCCTTTCCTCCTTCTCCTCTTCCTCCTATTCTTCCTCCTCCTATTCTTCCTCCTCCTCCTGTTCCTCCTTCTCCAGTTTATACTCCTCCTTTTCCTCCTCCTCCTCCTCCTCCTCCTCCTCCTCCTCCTCCTCCTCCTCCTCCTCCTCCTCCTCCTCCTCCTCCTCCTCCTCCTCTTCCTCCTCCTCCTCCTCCTGTCCCTGCTTTTCCTTCTCATCTTCTTGTCCTGTTTCTCCTTGTTTCCCCTGTTGCTCTTTCTATTCCTTCTGTTTTTCCTGTTTGTCCTCCCCCTTAACCTACTCCTCTATTCCTCATGTTCCTTGTGTTGTTCCTCCTGTTCCCACTTCTGCTGTTTCTCTAGTTCCTTCTGTCCTTATTCTCCTGTTCCTCCTTTGTTTCCTTTGTTCTTCCTGTTCTGCCTGTTCATCCTCATCCTTTTCATCCTCCTTTTCCTTATGTTCCTTCTCTTTGTCCTCCTTCTGTTCCTCCTGTTCCTTCTGTTCCTCTTGTTCTTTCTCCTCATTTTGTTCCTCTTGTTATTCCTGTAACTCTGCCTCCTACTCTTCCTCTTCCTCTTCCTCCTTCTACTGCTCCTGCTGTTCCTCAGGTTCTTTTTCCTCCTGTTCCTCCTCCTCCTCTGGTTCCTCCTCTTCCTCCTCTTATTCTTCCTCCTTCTCCTCCTCCTGTTCATCTTTCTCCTGTTTATCCTCCTCCTGTTTCTACTCCTCTCTGACTGTTTCTTCTTTTCATTCTTTCTCTTCCTCCTGTTCCTCATCCATCTGTTCCTCATCTTCCTCTTGTTCCTCCTCCTCCTGTTCCTCATCCTTGTTTTGTTCCTCTACTTTCTCCTTCTCCTGTTCCTTCTTCTTCTCCTAATCCTCCTGATCTTTGCTTGCTCTTGTTCATCCTCCTCCTCCTTCTTTGCCTATTCCTCCTCCTCCTCCTGATCCCATTTGTCCTGTTCTTCCCCCTCTTCCTCCTTTCCCCCCTCCCATTCCTCCTTTCCTTCCTCTTACTACTGTTCCTACTTATGCTATTTTTTTTCCTTCTCTTGCTTCTTCTGTTTCGCTGTTCCTCTTTCTCTCATTCCACCTCATCATGTTCCTCTTGTCAATCCTTTTCCTCTTCTTTCTCCTGTTTCTCCTCTTCCTCCTCCTCCTTCTCTTCCTGTTTCTCCTGTTCCTTCTTCTCCTCTTCCTCCTGTTCCTCCTCATCCTTGTCCTCCTGTTCCCCCCTTCTTCTTTCTGTTCTTAAACTTCCTGCTCCAATTTCCTTCTATTCTTCTTCCACCTGTTTCTTCTCCTCCTCCTGTTCGTCCTCCTCTTATTTGTTTTCCTTGGAGTACCTCCTATTTTCCTGTTCCTTCTCCTCCTCATTCTCCTGTTCCTCCTGTTAATCCTGTTCCTGCAGTTCCTCCTCCTTTTCTTCCTGTTGCTCCTCCTGCTCTTCCTCTTAATCCTGTTCCTCTTCCTCCTCCTTCTTTTCTTTTTGCTCCTCCTGTTCCTTATGTTCCCCATGTTCCACGTCCTTTTCCATTCATTCTCCTCTGTTCCTCCTCCCCATCCTTCTCATGAAATTCCCTCATCTACTCCTCTTCTTCCTTTTCTTTCCCTTTTTTCTCCTCCTCCTCCTCCTCCTCTTCCTCACCCTGTTCATTCTCCTCTTCCTGCTCCTCCTTCTCCAGCTCTTCCTGTTCCTTCTTCTGGTCCTCCTGCTGTTCCTCCTTCTTTTCTTCCTTCTCCTTCTCCTCTTTTTCCTCTTATTCCAAATTCTCTTCTTTTTCCTTCTCTTTTTGCTTCTCCTATTGCTCTTATTCTTTCTCCTCCTGTTGCTCTTCTTGTTTGTCCACATCCTGCTGCTTATCCTCCCTCTTCCTTCTGTTCCTTTTTCCTCTGTTCCTATTCATCTTGTTCCTGCTCCTTCTCTTGTTGTTCCTTTTCTCTCCTATTGCTGTTTCTTGTTTGTCGTTCTCAGGTTATGTCCTCCTCCTGTTTCTCCTCCTCATCTGCTTTGACCTCCTCCTTTCTCCTTTTTTTCCTCTTCCTCCACCTCCTCCTCCTATTCCTCTTGTCTTTCCTCATGTTCCTCCTAATGTTCCTTCTTTTACTCATGTTACTCCTTGTCTTCTTCTTCCTTTTCCTCCCTCTCATCCTTCTCCTTCTCTTTCTCCTCATCCTCATGTTCCTCCTTCTTTTCTTCCTCTTTTTCCTCCTGCCTCTCATTCTCATCCTGTTCTTGTACCTGTTCAACCTCTTCATCCTTCTCCTGTTCTTCCTTATCTTCTTCATCTTCCTCCTCCTTCCTTCTCCTCCTGTTCCTTCATTCTTTTACTCTTCTTCCTGCACCTCTTCCTCTTCTTGCTCCTCCTGTTCCTGACTTTCCACCTGTTCCGTCTCCCCCTGCTCCTCCTTCTCCTCTGTTTCTTCCTTCCCTTCTTCTTCATCGTCCTCTTGTTCCTCCTCTTCCTCCTCTTTATCCTCTTTCTCCCGTCCATCCTCTTACTGTTCTTCCTTCTCCTATTCCTTTCTCCAGTTTCTTCTTTCCCTCCTCCTCTTCCTTCTTCTCCTCCTCCTCTTTATCTTCTCCTCCTTTAACTGTTCTGGTTGTTCTTCCTGTTCATCATCTTTCTCCTCCTTCTCTTTATCCCTTTTCTCCTATTTCTGCTCCTCCTCCTCCTGTTTTTCCACTTCTTTGTCTTCCTCCCCTTCCTCCTCTTCCTTCTTTTCCTCATCTTGCTGTTACTTCTGCTTTTTAAATTTCATTCTCTTTCTTTTCCTCCTGGTCCACCTCCCCTTCCTCCCCCTCCTGCTAATTTCCTCCACCTCCTCCTCCTCTTCCTCCTTTTTATTCACCCACTCCTTTTCCATTTCCTCCTTCTTCTCCTCCTGTTCTTCCTTCTACTTTTCCTCATCTTGTCACTGTTACTCCTTTAATTCACCTCTTCCTCCAATTCATTCTACCCCTTTTTCTCTGTTATATTTCTGCTTCTTATCCTGCTTGTCCTCTTCCTCCTCTTCCTCATTCTTCTGCTCTATTTCCTTTCCTTCCTCCTTTTCCAGCTCTTCCTTTCTCTTTTTCTTACTGTTCCTCACCCTTCTCCTCTTCCACCTCCTCTCTTTACTTTTCCTTCTGTTTTTCCTCTTTCTCTTTCTCCCCCTCCTATTCCTCCCCTTCTTCCTTCTGTTCTTAATCCACTGTGCTGGTTTTGGCTGGGATAGAGTTAACTTTCTTCATAGTAGCTAGTATGGGGCTATGTTTTGGATTTGTGCTGGAAACAGAGTTGATAACACAGGGATGTTTCAGTTATTGCTGAACAGTGCTTACACAGAGTCAAGGCCTTTTCTGCTTCTCACCCCACCCCACCAGCAAGTAGGCTGGGGGGGCACAAGAAGCTGGGAGGGGATACAGCTGGGACAGCTGACCCCAACTGACCAAAAGGATATTCCATACCATATGACGTCATGCTCACCCTATAAAGCTGGGGGAAGAAGAAGGAAGTGGGGGACATTCGGAATGATGGCGTTTGTCTTCCCAAGTAACTGTTACACGTGATGGAGTCCTGCTTTCCTGGAGATGTCTGAACACCTGCCTGTCAATGAGAAGTAGTGAATAAATTCCTTGTTTTGTTTTGCTTGCATGTGTGGCTTTTGCTTTACCTATTAAACTGTCTTTATCTCAACCCACGAGTTTTCTCACTTTTACTCTTCCAATTCTCTCCCCCATCCCACCAGGGGGGAGTGAGCAAGTGGCTGTGTGATGCTTAGTTGCTGGCTGGGGTTAAATGACGACATCCACCTACTCCTATTTCTCCTCGTCCTCTTCCTTCTGTTCTTAATCCACCTACTCGTATTTCTCCTCCTCCTCTTTGTCCTCGTCCTGTTTATCTTCCTCTCTCACCTCCTCCTGGTATTCTTTCTCCTGTTTTTCTTCCTCTTTCTTTTTCTCTTTCTCTGCTTGCTCCTTTTTTTCTTCTGCTCCTTTCTCCCCAGATTTTCCTCCATCTCCTCACTCTCCTCTTGATCGTCTTTCCTCTTCTTTTAAGCCTCCTTCTCTTTCATGTTCTCTTCCTTTGGCTCCCCCTCCTCCCAGGGTTTTTCCACTGGGAGGCAAGTACACAGTACCTGTTTGGATAAAAGCAATGAGCACTGTGTTTTGAGGCAAGCTACAAGCCCCAAGACCACAATCCTGGGATCTAGAATGAGAGCTAATATCATTGAACTGTGACGTGCCTGAGGTCTGGCAGCCGAGCCCATGGCCATGACTGGTCAGCTGACAGGCCCCCAAGCAGAGACTGCTTTTGGGCTGTTTGGTGAAAGATACAGACATGTTTTTGAATGATATTTACATTATATTTTATTGGTTTAGTACAAAAACAACAGGTAGTATTTTCTAACCCACAAACACATCCTTGTGAGGCTAAAAGGGCCAGAAATTTTGGGTAGGCAATTGTGAGAATGAGTTGATTTCCAGCTGTAGGTTCTTTAAAACATCTATAGTGGCATTGGGGGTAACTTCAAGTGTAGTGGAAATGTTGGCAATGGTGTGTTCTAATTCAGCAACACTCAAGTTTGGAAACGGTGCCTGTACAGACTTAGGATGTTTAATTGGTCTTGTCACTAAGAGGCTTGGTACTCCATGCTTATTACGTACAGGGTAATGGTTGCATAGGAAGGTAAATGCTAACTCTTTAGACTGAAATGCACAGGAGCAAGACGTGCTATGGTACAAGTGCCTGCCCACTGTGGTAGTAGACTCTTGTAGGCGTTAGTGCTGCAAAGCCAGAACCACCCAGCTACTGAACGGTAGGACATCAGCTTTACCCGGAATCGTTGTGACGTTGGCAAAGTGAACACCATGGATTGGAAGAACAATTGAATTTAATTGAGCACCTATGGCTTAATCAGGTGGTCTGAAAGGAGTTGTGATCTCTACAGCCAGATAAATTATCTGGGCCACCTGTTTCCCCATTAGCATTAGTACTCAGTCAACCATTATTCCTGTGTAAACTATAGCATAAAACAGAATCAGGACTGGTGAAATTACAGTATCTTGGGCAATTTGCATTAGTAAGATTCCATGTAAGATTCTGGAGTTGTAAACCATTAGAAGCACCTTTGTTTGTAATTGTTGCTTCATTATTACAGGCCCATGAGGTTTTTAGGTAAGAATGGATACCAGCTGGCGTTCTGTTACAGTTGAACTGTAACCATGCTTGGGTGTGACTGTAAGGCAGAGTGTAATTATAATTGCTTGTCTTCCCCAGCCAGGCTGAATTTGTGTTGAGCACCTTCCTTTAATTTTTCCATCCTTCAGCTTTCCAGCACGGGAGCCACAGAGTGGTCCCAGCTCATACAGCACAGGAATTGGTATCTATTGTGTCAGCACCCCCATCGGCAGCTAACGCTACCACCTGGAGGCATATTTGGCCACGCATGGGCCACAATCACAGTAGCCTCTTGATGGCACACACCACCTCACTGCCCACTGTCCACGGCCCCATAAAAAAGGCCCTGCTGCTGGCTGCCACTTACCAAGTTTCTGGCTCCTGGAGCACCAAGGAGACTTGGAGGAGGCTGGGGGCAGGCAAGCATCAGGCAGGGACTGCTAGCCTTTGTGCGGTGTGCCGCAAAGCCTGAAGTGGTGCGGCTGGGGATGAAGAAGAAATGGACCACAAACAAAGATGACATCATTCTACAGCACCTTGCTAAACATCCAAGAAAGCATGATGAGGAACTGATAGAGATAGACCCAGCAGAAGAGTGGGTGCAGGCCACCAAGGTATGCCCGGCAAAGGATGACATTCAGCCCATGGTGTGGACCCTCCAAAAGATGAGGGCCAAACCAGGTAGATTGAGCCATCTCCAGCAAGGCTAGCAAGGCACCACTGCAACACTGTGCCTGTGATCGGCTGAAAGAAGATCAGGTGATGCCATGGCAGAGGGGTCTGATTCAACCCCGTGCCTCAGCCTGGGCCCAGCTCCTGGCCAGGGGCTCGGCACACCACCAGAAGGCAGCTGAGAGGTGGCCAACATGATGGGCAAACCACAGGCAGGAAACAGTGGTGGCTCAGTGCAGCCAGCGGTATGTGTCTCCCAGCCACCAATAAAAGAAGTGTGAACTTTCAAGGGTGGTTTGAGCTCTTCTTCCATGTCCTGCACTCCCCACTAGCCCTACAGACTGCTGAGGGTGCATCTTTTCTGCTCACAGCACCTGGGTAGAGAGGATGACAGGGCCTGGCTGCCTTGGGGCTGTTGCAGGGAGGTGATAGTGTGAGTCCGTCACAGGGCCACCAAGGCCATGGGGAGCCTGGAGGTGGGGATTTTCCTGTTGAAGGCCAAGAAGGCTCATGGGGGATGGCTCTCTTCAGCTCCTGCTGTCTTCAGCCACCAGATGTGAGGCTGAAGATGGAGGCAGACTCCTGCACCACCCCATGGTGGTACACAAAGAATAACACCAGGGTCACATCCTAAAGTGGACCCAGACCATGAGTGTATAGCAATTGCAACAGGGGTTTGCAGTATTCCCTAATGCCCAAGGGCATTGAGGCTTTATTTCCTAAATTTCTTTATTATAACTTACTATGAATCACCACTAGCAAGGCAAGTCTACTTTTGATTGGTAAAGCAACTGGTACTTTTAATGGCTGCAGAGCTGCAGGCTAATGACCTTACCGTCACTGTTGCAGGACTCCACAGCAAGTACAAGGGCCTTTTTTTTCCTTCTAAACCCAACCCCTTCTTCACAGGCTCAACTTCACTCCTGAATTCTATCTCCTCCCAAACCAAGTAGCGCAAGGGGATGGGGAACTGGGGTTATGGTCAGTCCATAACAGTTCCTCTCTGCTGCTCCTTCCTCCTCACCCTTTTCCCCTGCTCCAGTGTGGGGTCCCTCCCACGGGGTACAGTCCTTCATGAACTACTCCATCGTGGGTCCTCTCCATGGGCTGCAATTCTTCAAGAACTGTTCCCACACGGGTCTTTTCCACGGGGTACAGTCCTTCAGGAACAGAATGCTCCAACGTGGGTCGCCCAGGGCCACAGGTCCTGCCAAGAGATACTTCTGCATGGGCTTTCCAAAGACTGCAGATCTTTTCCAACAGATTATCTGAGAAGATCTTACTTGAGAGTCTTCACTGTTAAGGTGTTTAAAAGCAGGTTGGAAAACCCCATGTTAGTAGTATTTATGTGGTTGATCCTGTCTTGGGACAAAAAGGTGGACTAGATAATCTCTTGGTATCCCATCTTGGATCTGTTTTTCAGAATTACAGCCTGAACCCTAGGACGCAACACTAGATGAAGAGATTCTGTTCCACTGGTGTATTTCCTCTAAAAGCGGTCATTTAGGATGTCTAAAACTGTAGACCTTCTATTGTGGTCTGACGTTATTCAGTCAGCTTGTCAGTAATTGAAGACTCTACTTGGTATTGTGTTTTCTACTGCTGTAGACTATCTAATATTTCAAGGTCATTGCCTTAAGGCTGTGCAAAGGGAAGGTAAGCCTGAATTCAACCTTGAGCTGACTCACACAAGTAACCCATGAGCTGAAGGAGACTGGACCCTTGTCTCTGCTCAGGGCAAAGGAAAGAACCTTCCCGCTTCTCTAAAGTGCCCCAGCATAACAGATACAATGTTCTGGGGGTGGAGAATTAAGAGCATGTGAGTAAAGGACAGGATCCAGGAGAAGCTCACCATGCAAAGTTCATCCAACCACCCACCCACATTAGAATCAGTGCTGCCAGAAAAACATGTATCAGTAATTGGAGATTCCTTACTGAGAGGTACCAAAGCACCCATTTGCTGTCCAGGCAGCTTCTCTAGAGAAGTTGGCTGCGTACCAGGAGGCTCGTCTTCACGATGTCACTGAGAGGCTGCCAAGCCTGGTGAACCCTACAGATTGCTATCTACTCCTACTATTCCATGTAGACTCCTGTGAGTCAGTATTAGGGAAGTACTGTGATCTTCCTTCCTTCACTTCAGGAAAAATGCCATTTAAAAAATGATTTGCAAACATGTCCATTAGTTGGAGATCTTACCAGTGAAAGGAGCAGGGGAAATGTGGGACTACTCATACTTCAACACTTACTCCATTGTGGCACCCTTGCTTTTCTGCTCAGAAATGGCCAGCACAGGAAGGAAAGCATTGAAGAGGTGACCCTAGGAATATGCTTTATATCTGTGAAATGTTGCTCTGCCTAGCAGAAATTCCCAAAGACACAATGTCACAAGGCGCAAGAAGTTCTCTGAGCCAGCAACCCCTATGTCTTCCCTCAAGCCATCCTGTTTGCAGTCCTGGCTCATGTAAGCTAGTGTGACAGTGCCAAAGTAAGTCAGCGCTGCTTGTGTTGATTTGGTCTACAAGGCCAGGGAAGACTGAAGATTCAAAGGTGGGAGAGTACATTGCTGTGGTTGTGTCCTTCAGCTGGTGAGAGAGGCCTGACTAGCATATCAAAAACACTTCACATGCAATCTCATTGTAATTCTAGATCTGACACGTACAGAGAGGCCAAAGATTGTGTCTCCCAGGCACCTGTAGCTGCCAGCTCTCACTTCTCCTAGCCCTGAGTGGTACTTTTTGTGACTTATATGTGGAAGGGTGACCTCTCTGCTGGGCTGCTTGCTGCTCTGGCTGCATGCAGTCTGTTTCCTGGCCAAATGGAAAACAGGCCAGCCTTCTACCACTAACACAGTACTATCTCTGCTCAGCGCATAAGCATAATAGACTGGAAACTACTTAAGTTTGCAATTATGTCTTAGCCAGATGCTCTTGATTTCCCTGTTGCTGTTGCCTGCTGCTTTGTGCGACTGCTGCTTTGTGAGCTCTAACATCCTGCAACTCAGAGGGAAAGGGTGTGCATGTCTTGAGAACGAGTATTGTGTTTTGCTAGTTTTAAATACAACTGACAGGCTGAAGCACGTTAGTCCTATTAACATAATTAGAATTGTGAACTACCACATTTGATGCATGCGTCCTTAATCAAATCCTTCCCTTGCTCATTTCTTCTCCTGTCGGTGTTCACTTGTCTTCAGAAATCACTGAGTCCCTTGCCACTGCTTTTCAAACTATGCAGTCTGTCTGTAAGCACTTGTTCTTCAAAGCCTTTAATACTAACATTAAAGGAGGGCTAACTAATAAACAGGCATATGTAGTTGAAAGGGAATCCCTCTCTTTTGAGTATTCACACACATCAATGCATTCTCCTATGGAAAATACTTAAAAGTTTTTCTGTGAGGCAGATAAATTCATCACCACTGTAATGTTGTCAAGTGAAGTAAAGCTTTTATCCAGAGAACTTCCCTCCTCTAACTTCTATGCCACTCTTCTATAGCATCTTCCATTCAAGAATCTCAGAGAAGTTTACAGATAGCAATAATTTCCCAGCACTGCTGAAAGATGAAAAAGATTGAGCCTTACACTACAGGTGATGATTGTAAGGTGCCGGAGAAATAATCTACCAGGTATTTATCAACAAGCAGGCTTTATATGGCAGGACTTAGTACATACCCAGGAGGGGCAAGAACCTCCTATTGTTCTCTATCCATCCAAAAGTGCAGGGCCAACTTTCTGTTTCTGCACAATCAGTTTGACAATACAGGAAAAAAATTAAAACCCCTGGCTGTGCTGTGTATTTTTCAGATTCTGCAGGATAAAGAGGCTTCCAAGATGTATCATAGCTTGGAGTCTTGAAACAAACAGTGCTGCTAAGCTTTAAATTAAGTACAGGGCTGGACTCTACAGCAGCAGAAAGGCTTAGGTGTGAAAGGACATCAGCAATGCACATTGTTTAAATAAAATTATTTGGCTACTGCTGAACAGCAGCACAAAGAATCCTCCTGCTCACCTTCTCTGTGGACAGGTCGCAAGCTGAGAAACGTGAAAGTAAATGTTGAAAGTTTGGGAAAGGGCCTTGCAAAATAATCTCTAATGAATCATCCACTGAACTATGCTAAAGCCACCTGTGATTAACTTCAGAGTCAGCTTTGACTGCTGTAGCTTGCTCTTGGTTATTAAAAGAATGTTTCTCTTGCATTCCCCCAAGTAATTGCAGTAAGTGTTTGCAGTTTTGGATGTGTCGTTTCATCCCTGCTGTGAAATCCAACAACCAGAGATATCTTTGCAGACAGTGGAGAAAAGGAGAGAGAGCCAGGTTCCTGCTGGACTGAGCAGAAGTTTGAGAAAACTAAGATTCAGCTTTCTCTCTGGCTGCTTGCTGGTAGTCAGGACTGGAGCAAGGAGGAAACCCCGGGTCCTCTTCTTCTTTGTGCTGATGCATGCCAGTCACTAGCGTGAGCAGACTGATTACTCAGCCCTATTGCCTTGCAGCCAAATTTTTTTCAAAATTGTCCACAATTTTGTCCAAAATGTCCAATTTTTACTGCCACAGCAGTCTCTGGCCCATCCAGGTCACTTAAGTCTGAAACGCACCACTTCTGTGGAAGATTGATCAAAAATCAGGGCTGACTGAACAGCTGGAGACAAAGATAGTGCTCACCGGGAGTGCGAGGTACTGGCTCCTGACCCTCCTGAAATTCTTTGTATAGACTTTTTCCTGTTGTGTCTCTTGCCTCGTTTTGCATCATTAAAGCCCTTGTTGCTTTACATAGTGACTACCATTTAATTTTAAGTTATAATTGGGTTAAAAAGCTCTTCTTCAAGTCACATGCAGACTCAAACTTTTCTGTAAAATATCACTGGGAAGATTTTAAAGTTTAGTAAACTTCAGACTGAATGTGAATCTCAGTTCTGACTGAATGTGAATGAAAGATGTGAATGATAAATCTCTAACCGGTTTTGTGTTGATGTGAGATCCTCTGAGAAATTATGGCATGGAATGGGAACACTTTAAAACTTGTTTACTCTTATGCTTGTTTACCTTCATACTTGTAGGGGTGGAAATAATTTCTGTGATTCACCAGGGAATTTATCTTCAAAATCAATCAAAGATGGAAATATTTGCCAGAGACTGGAGTGAATTCTGCTCTGATGTTCATGTTGTACAGAACTGAGAAAAAAAATGATGTAAACAAATAGATAACACCTCTTGCAGTGTGAACTTATTTGACAAGTAAATATGGAATTAAAATGTCCTGAAAATGTGAATTCAGGGGGAAAAAAGAAAGTTAAGTTTAAGTTTAAGGTTATATTGAGGTTTTATAAGTTTAATAACTCCCAAATTACAGTTAATAAACTCTTGGTAGTATGTCACAGGAATAAGTGATAAAGAGAAGACAGAGAGAGGTCCAAACTTTTGTAGGTGCGATATGTATTCTAAATATTTAATGTGGTAACTGCTTTCTTGGAATGTATTATTTCTTTGATCTAATGGAAACCCTTTAGTGCAACTGACTTTCCAATTTTTTTTTGCTACATACTATTATTAACATTCCTTATAATTCCTTAGAAACTAAAATATCATTTTGATGAAAAAATAGACCAATGAATGCAAATATTTTGTCCAGTTTCCAGGGAGACTTGCTCTCCCAGATCAGTACCAGTATTGTTAGACTTTCAAACCTGAAAGTTTATTTTTTAGGTAACCTCACAAAATACAAAGATAAAAAACTTATAACAGCATTTGCTATTGTATTCTAGTAGTCTTTGTTTTCTGAGATTATAAAGGCAGTCAGCTAGGTTTTAGATATTGAAATACACAACATAAGAGTGAGCATAGCTGTGAGAATTTGTAGTCTCACTGATACCAATGATTTTGTTCTTGCAGCTTATGGAGAGACTGGGATGGGTCAGTGAAATGTGCAAACCTGGAGTCAGTCAGCTGACGGAGGTCAGGCTGTTCAGGGAGCCTCTCAAAGGGCACAGATTTAGCTCATCTATGACTTCAGTAACCAAGGTGATTTTTTTTCCAATGGTAATATAATCTTCATTTAGGCAACACTTTTATTTCTTTTCATTTCTTTTAAGTCTTGAAAGTTATATATTTTTTCTTTTTTTTTTTTTTACGTTTTCTAATTTCAGCATAGATGGCATCCCCATGCAATGTCTTCATCCCACAACACTAAACTGATTTTCTTTTTCTGATGTTTTTCATGTGCTCTGATTGCCTATGTTTCCCTTTTTCCTATAGTTTGTCCAAGATCCCAGGAAAGAATCTTAAAAAGTTAGTAAAAGTTGGTTTGAGAAACAATAGGTGTGCCCATACATGGTTAATATTATTATTGTCATTTTGTTCCTGGCATTGCAGGGATACATGGCACACGTATAATGAATGACCGATCCCCATCCCCTTTTCTCGACACATATATATGTGGTTTTTTCAGTCGTGTCCCCCGCTTTTTTATCTTTTTAAAAAAAGAAGAATTTTATTTTGACTTAGCCTACTGTACAACCTGGGACAATAAAAGCTTATTGCTGTAATGCAAGTCAATCAGAAGCCATCTATTGACTTAATTGGGACCAGGACCAGGCTCTAACAGAATTTTCTGCAGAGGTGCAAAGAGCACAGCCCAGACAGGGGCCAAAGGAGTGCATTGTTATGAGAAGTGCTGCTGGAATAGAAACAGATACAAGTCCTTAGTGACTATGCAACAAATACACACCCTGAAGTGCTTCTAATCTTTTCTGGTGGCAGTGAGGTGTTGGCAATATATTGTGCTGATGAGAGTAATGCATCAAACAGGTTAGGAAAGTGGGTATGATCTCATCAGCTACCAGACTGCTACAAGCCTTTCCCCTATGTTTTTCTTCTCTAATGCGTTAGATCATAAGAAATACTAGTGAGCTACAATGTACACTTCTTTTTTTGCTGCTTGAAAGATAGGCAATCTGAGAAATGGTGATACAGCTGGTCTAACTCAATTTGGACTACCAGAACAGAGGCTGCTGGTGCTTTTTGCAGCATGATGATAACATATGCTTAAATAGGACTGTGTCTCCATTTGGGAATAAAGTTGGTGAGCTGGGCAAGAGAATAAAAGAATAATAATAGTGCTAATGATAATAATGTAGAATCTCATGAAGTAAAGCCTGGCACACAATATCCTCTGGGGACATGCTCTTTCTCCTCTTAGCTTACCGTAACTCCACTGAATATAAATGACATGACTTGATCACTTTCTCTTTTACAATACAACTAATGCAGCTGTGAACAGTCTTTGTAATCTTTACAAGAATGCAAATATAATAGCATGTTTTTTGCCAAAAAAGATCCAATAGTTAATTTTATTACAATATATATTGAATCACAGTTTGTTTCCATATCACAAAGTAGCTTGAAGAAGAGCATGCTCAGAGAGAAACAGTGTTTCTGAGGTGTTGTTCCGTGAGTATTGTGTTACCAAATCAATTTTTTAAAGAATCATAGAATATCCTGAGTTGGAAGGGACCCACGAAGATCATCAAGTCCAGCTCCTGACTCCACAAAGGGCAACCTAGAAGTTAAACCATATATCAAAGAGTGTTGTCCAACCACTTCTTGAACATCGACAGGCTTGGGGCCACGACCATTTCCAGTGCTTGATCACCCTCCCAGTGAAGAACATTTTCCTAATATCCAACTGAACTTCCCCGATACAGCTTGAAGCCATTCCCTCATGTCCTATCACCGGACACCAGAGAGAAGAAATCAGCATGTCCCTCCCTGCTTCCCCTCATGACAGCATGGTGTAGATGTAAGTGTAGACAGCAATGAGGTCACCCCTCAGTCTACTCTTCTCTAAGCTGAACAAACCTAGCTGCTCCTCATAAGTCATGCCCTCTAGTCCTTTCACCATCTTCATGGCCCTCCTTTGGACACATTCAATATTTTTATATCCTTCTTATGTTGGGGAGCCCAAAACTGCACACAGTACTCAAGGTGAGGTTGCACCAGTGCTGAGTATATTGGGACAATGACTACTTTTGACCGGTTAGCTGTACTGCGCTTACTGCACCCCAGGATATGGTTGGCCCTTTCGGCCACCAGGGCACATTGTTGACTCACATTGAGATAACCATCAACAAAAACCTCCACATCCCTTTCTGCAGGGCTGCACTCCAGCCTCTTGTCCCCACATCTATACATACATTCAGGACTACACCGTCCCACGTGCAGAATCTGACATTTGTTCTTGTTAAATTTCATAGGGTAGCATAATTTCATAGGGGTAGCAATTGCCTGGCGCTCTAATCTATCAATATCTCTCTCTCTAAGGCCTCTCTACCCTCGAGGGAATCAATCGCTCTTCCTAATTTAGTATTGCCAGCAAACTTACTTGGTGTGCACTCAACTCCTGTGTCCAGGTAACTACTAAAACCACAGAAGCCCTACACTGAGCCCTGGGGAACACCACTAGTGAGTGGCCACCAGCCAGATGTTACTCCATTTACTGCAACTCTTTAAACCCAGCCCTTCAGCCAATTGTTCACCCATCATATTATGTACATGTCCAGCTGTATGCTGGACACTTTGTCCAGAAGGATACTGTGAGAGACAGTGTCAAAAGCTTTGCTAAAATCCAAAAAAGCCACATCCACTGTCTTCCCTTTGTCCACTAGGCAGTAACCCTGTCATCAAAGGATACTGAGTTAGTAAGGTATGACTTTCCCTTCATGAACACGTTGGCTTTGACTGATGACTGCATTGTCTTTCAAGTATTTTTCAATAACTCCCAGATAATCTTCTCCATAATATTACCAAGCACCAAAGTGAGACTGACTCCAGTTGAGCTTTGGCCTTATGATTTTTCTCACTACAGTGGCAAACAGCACCTCTGTAGTCCTCCTGTGTAGCCTGACCTTGCTTCCAAAGCCCATACACTTTCTTTTTGCTCCCAGATTCCATAGGGATTCTTGGTCCATAGAAAATATCCATATGGACCATGTGATTTGTTTCTTTTAGCTGCTATTCAAGGTTCAGAGTTTGATTGGAAATTGCACTCTTAATCTGATAACAGTTTCTAGTCTTGTCAAAGGCTGGGAATTTGCTTCAGGTTGTCTAAGCCTCAGGTATGGACTATTTTGGTTCTAGTAGCATAGTGCAGCATAAATTTCTGTAGTACTGGTCACCATTTTGTACTGTTGAAGGAACCCTTATGATCATATAATGTGAACCTTTCCGGCAGAAAGTAAAGCTGTAATCAAATCCACTTAGTATCATTATTCCTTCCCCTTTTTGCCTCTTTCCTGCTTCAGCTTGAGTCCAATTACTGCCTTATGCTTTTGTAAGAGTTTTAAATGTAAGAATAATTACAGTGATATTACTGTCCTATTTCAGAATGTTTTTAATCAATGAATGCTTATAAATGACAGATCAAATGACTATATAAGAGGAAAATTGGGAGAAAATCTCAAAGTCCGTCTCCATAAACTGCCAACATGTCACTGTGTGTTTGGTAGCAGACTGTGTATGATCAGTGATTGGCAGGTATACTCAGCTAAATTAATCTAGTTGTATACAATGCCTTTCAAACAGAAACAAGAAGACAAGAAGGAAAATGTTTTTTTCAAAACCAGGACATGAAATCATCATGTCATCACTGCTGTTTTGGAAACTTGAAAAGATAATTAAATACAGAATTTAAACAAAAAAACCTTGCTTGCATTGCTATGTTTCGATGGCCCTTTAAATAAAAAACAATTTCTAACTTTCCACCAGTCTCTTATAGGTAGGTTGTTGACTTTTGAGACCAGAAATTAATTTTTTTTTAAAGGAGAATAAAGATTTTAATTCTGTATTAAATTAGCACCACAGAATTTAAGCCTAACTCTGTGCTCTAGTATATCAGTCTAGCTCAGAATCCTTAATGATATAATAGGTTTACTCTTGGTCATTTTAAAAGCTCTGAAGCTGTGTAAGAATTCAAGAGCTCTATTAAATCAACAAAATGGAAAACTGACAAACGTTGCAATCCTAGCAAAGTAAAAATACCTCATTAAAATCTTTGTTGCTTCATCCAACTTGGTATACTTTTTAAAAACAGGTTAATGAGATATTTCGTCAAATGTCTGTCTGTGCCTGGAGAGAATGGTGTCAAATTAGTTCCTTTGGTAAAATTTGTGTAATTGAAAATGCTGATAAAAGGAGATAACATTTTCTGCATTGAGTATTTGAAACTTAAGTGTGTTTTTAAGCTTAAAAGGTGTGAAGACAGTTCAAATTCTCTTCCCTGACACAGAAGATGCCTCTCTAAAATAAGTTTTTATGTGAAACCATCTCTGTCTAGCAAGAACACACTTCCATTGCTAAAGGAAACTAGACGTATCAAAGTAGCCAAGAGTCGTACGAAGACGATAAAGACTGGTCAGGTACATCAGTAAAGAAAAAGATACAGAATAAATGCTAGTGTCCTGGTAGAAATGTTCAGGCCAGGTCTGGCAGCATGACAGCTGGATACCTTGGCACAACTGGCCTGGAGACCCTATTTTTCCCCCATGAGAGAACTGGTAGGATTCTCATGTCATATGACTGAGAAATAACACCAGGCAGGAATAGTTCATATTTACATGTATTTACAAAGTGGTGAACTTTGCAGCTAGCACCCAGTTCCAGAAACTGTGTTTGATAATCAAGGAATCAGGCAGGAGCTGAGGGAGGAATGGTTGTTTCCCTTTCAGCATGCCAGCAAATCACATAAGTGTCCTTCTATTGTTGCCTCAGGTGAGCTCAGCTGTACTGGGGTGTAAGATTAGTGAACATAGCTGCTGTGGATCAAATTTAGCAGTTTCCCTAGTCTTACCTCCCCAGAAACACAAACGTTTGCTTGAGCAGAGGAATCACAGAATAACAAAATGGTTGCCCAGGGCTGTGTCTAGACTTTTATTTTAATATCTCCAAGGATGGAGACTCCACCACTTCTCTGGGCGACCTGTGCCAGTGCTCGGTCACCCTCACAGTGACAAAGTGTTTCCTGATGTTCAGAGGGAACCTCCTGTGTTTCAGTCTGTGCCCATCGCCTCTGGTCCTGTCACTGGGCACCACTGAAAAGAGCCTGGCTCCGTCCTCTTTGCACCCTCCCTGCAGGTATGTATATACATTGGTGAGATCCCCCTGAGCCTTCTCTTCTCCAGGCTGAGCAGTCCCAGCTCTCAGCCTTTCCTCCTAGGAGAGATGCTCCGGTCCCTTCATCATTTTGGTGGTCCTTCATGGGACTCTTCCCAGTGTGTTGATGTCTCTCTTGTACTAAGGAGCCCAGCACTGGACACAGTATTCCAGGTGTGGCCTCACCAGTGCTGAGTAGAGGAGAGGGATCACCTCTCTTGACCTGCTGGAAATAATTTGTCTAATGCAGCCCAGACCACCATTAGCCTTCTCTGGGTCAAGCACATGTTGCTGGCTCACGTTCAACTTGGTGTCCACCAGGACCTCCAGGACCTTTTCCGCCAAGCTGCTTTCCAGCTGGGCAGCCCCCAGCATGTACTGCTGCCTGGGGTTGTTCCTCCCCAGGTGCAAGACTTTGCAACTTTCCCTTGTTAAACTGCATGAGGTTCCTGTCAGCCCATTTCTCCATCCTGTCCAGGTCCTTCTGGATGGCAGCACGACCCTTTGGTGTATCAGCCCCTCCTCCCAGTTTGGTGTCATCAGCAAACTTGCTGAGGGTGCACTCTGCCCCATCATCCAGATCATTAATGGAGATGTGCAACAGGATTGGACCCAGTATTGACCGCTGGGTTACACCGTTAGTTACTGGCCTCCAACTAGACTTTGTTCCACTGATAACCACCCTCTGGGTCTGGCTGCTCAGCCAGTTTTCAATCCACCTCACTGCCTGCTCATTCAACCCCTACTTTATCAGCTTCTCTCTGAGGACCTTATGGGAGATGCTGTTGAAAGCCTTCCTGAAGTCTAGGTAGGCAATATCCCCTGTTGTCCCCTCATCAACTAAGCCAGTCATTTCACCATAGAAGTTTCTTAAGTTGGTCAAGCATGACTTCCCCTTGGTGAATCCATGCTGACTACTCCTGATGACTTTCTTGTCCTTTCTGTGCCTGGAAAGAGTTTCCAGGATTAGCTGCTTCATCACTTTCCCAGGGTGTACACATGTAAAGTGAAGCAATGACCAGTTCATAAAACCCTGCTTTAGTGCACAAGCTCTAGCTTGTGTCCCTGCCTGCCACAAGCACTTACTCTGTTACGTTTAAGAAGCTTTTCCTTCCTTCCTTCCTTCCTGCAAGGAAGAGCCTGAGGGACTGGACACACTTCACCAACACTCAGTGCCTCTGGAACAAGGGGTTGTATAAGACAGGGATGAAACATGTCTCTAAACTCTGTTCTTCCATACCTGTTCAAAACTGGATTGTAATTTTGAGCTGGGTGAATGAATAGCATAATGATAAAATAGAAGCCCCCATGAAGCATAACCTATGCTTTCCAGGAAATGTTTTGAAGGGGATAACATCAGGACTATGCTGGGGGAGGGCCTCTCACAATCTCTGTACCTTGTATTAATCATGCTGTAGCAAATACTATTTACCTTGTGCTATATCCTTATTTGTAATTAGGATATGATTGTATAATATGATTGTATATCTTGTATAATAATTCATTTATTTCTTCTATTCATATCCCTTCAGTGCTCCCGCAAAAATACTGGCTTGCATCATTGCCAGTTGCAGAGCCCAGCCTGTTTAAAAACAGCAAGGCCAAAGTCAGGACACCTGCTCTTGTCAAGGAAAGACAGTCAAGGCATCAGTCCAAAATCTTTGTCGGTTGTGAGTTCAACAATAATGCTCTTCCCATTGCCACAGCAGTCATGAGAAGCAGCTTTCCTTTCTTACGCAAAGTAGTTACTATGCTGGAAGTAATTTCCCCTCTTGTTTCTTTGTCTGGCCATTATTTTCAGCAAAGCAAGTTCTCCGTGTCGTTTTCAGACAATTATTCCTAAAGCCTTGTTAATTACAACAAGCAGTAGCATCTCCTCACTTAGTGACACTATTTTCTGTATTGGGTATTGGCTGAATGTATGGGTGCAGCCTGGGATCTGCACTATGATTGATTAACCTGCGTTGCAACTGAGACAGAGATAGCATCCTAGCTCTTCAACACAATGTTCCTTAAGTGTCAAGAAACGATAGGGACTTTTAAGCTTTGTTGCTGAAATAGAGTCCCTGGTGTGTTGCCTGCTTCTTATCTTTTGCAAGGAGCATCACAAAAACCTTCCAGATTTTCTGTTCATCTGTACAGTGATTAAATTTTAAATCATAAATAAATAAGTAAAATGTGTTCAGCACCAAAGAATTTTCCTTTAATTCAGCCATAATTTGTAAAGTGTATGAAACAGATTGTGTGACTGTCAATATTAGTAATATTTGAGTAAGACAAATTATATCCAATTACTCATTTGTACTATTTTCTCTCTTTTTCTCAAAAGCCCAAAGGTTACAAATTTCTTTGTACTTCTTGCCTACAGGAATAATAAGTGCTGTTTTGTGACCTGCTTGGGACACTATTAATAATGCTTTTATCTCTGCACACAGCAGACCTATAGAACAAATGTATTACAGATTAGAACGTTACGTGGTGTGGATCTGAAGCCTGACATGCAGATAAGTGATGCAGCATAAGACTGCATGTTGCTCCCTTTCTACAGATGGTAGAACACAGAGTTATAAATGAAAAAACTGTTCTAGCTTTTAGCTAAAAATTTTAGCTTTAAATGCATCTTTTTGAAGCTATATTTTGGGAAGCTTTTTCCATTAAGATGTGGTAGAATTTCAGTAGCTATTGTGCAGAAGTTCTGCTCTGCTTGTTGTTTGATTTAAGCACATGAACATGTTGATGAGAATGGATTGCTTCCAAAAAATTAACTGCTTACCTCACTCAGGCTGTATATTGTATTTCATGAAGCCTAATTTTTCATAGCCCATTCTGGGATTTCCCAACCCATTCTGTATGTGGGTGATATTCCTTAAAAGCAAACAGGACATTCTTACTGTTTCCAAAAACAAGCAAAGAGACTCTCTTGGACCTGCTAGAGAACAAGCATAGAGGTTTAGAACGGTTATTGTGTCCGCAAATTCCTCTCTGCTGAATAATAAGTCCCACAGAATTTAACAGAATTTTATTGCAGGGTTATCTACCACAAAGCAGGATCTACATTAGTAATTCTGCAGATTTTCTAAAACAAATTTATTAAGAATCCTTTTGCTTTCATCCTGATTATAGTTTCATAATAAATACAAAAGGTAAAGCTTCAGTATGAAAGGTTGAGGTTGTTTATGCAGCTTGGAATAAAAATTTTTCCAAGCAGCTGTCTGTGTCATTTGTACATAATGTTGGTACTCCACTGCCTCTGGTGGGCTGTGTGCTCCATTCTTCTGTTATGAGGACCCCAACTGTTTGTGGTTGCATAGACCTTTGCTTTCTTCCTTGCTTTCCCATTCCCACTCTCCCCCTCCCCAAACTGCTGAGAGGTGGACCCTCTGTGACTACCTTCCACAGCGCATAGCAGCTGTGAGAGAAGCAACTATGGGAGGAACCATACCAGGTTTTGGGATTGGGGTCAAGGAGTGAAGGTTTACTAAATATTGAGGCTGGAATGGCAGAGTAAATGTAATGACTGAATATACTGATTTACTATAGGACTGGCATAAACTGCTGACTTCAGAAGTGACAGACAGATATCGGTGAAGTGGCATCCACTGCCACTCTCCCAGCCTCCCCTCCATGCAAACACTCCTCACACTGCTTTATAGGCTATGCATTCTGATTTGTTTGGGTTTTCATTAAGGATAGGAGATTAATGAAAGCCTCAGTGGGGTAGCTGTTACTGTTGGAGGTGCCTGAATTAAGAGTATTTTGGGATAGTATGTGCTCTGCAGTGATGTCCTGGAAGTGCCTGGTCTGGACAGCAGTACTCATAATAATGGCCAGATAGTCACAGTGACCTGTGCTGTCATGCTGCTGTGGGCAGCAAATGCTGACTGACTGCATCAGTAGACAAGGGAAGGGCTATAGATGTAGATAGTGGGATTGAGTACATCCTCAGCAAGTTTGCAGGTGACACATAGCTGAGTGGTATAGTGGATTCGCTAGAGTGGAGGGATGCCACCTGTGCTGGTTTTGGCTAGGATAGAGTTGATTTTCTTCACAGTAGCTCGTATGGGGCTATATTTTGGCTTTGTGCTGGAAACAGCGTTGATAACAGAGGGATGTTTCAGCTACTGCTGAGCAGTGCTTACACAGAGTCAGGGCCTTTTCTGCTTCTCACACCACCCCACCAGAGATTAGGCTGGAGGTGCGCAAGAAGTTGGGAGGGGACACATCTGGGACAGCTGATCCCAACTGACCAAGGGGATATTCCATATCATATGACGTCATGCTCAGCATATAAAGCTGGGGGAAGAAGAAGGAAGGGGAGGACGTTCGGTGTTTTGTCTTCCCAAGCAACTGTTAGGCATGATGGAGTCCTGCTTTCCTGGAGATGTCTGAACATCTGCCTGCCAATGGGAAAGAGTGAATGAATTCCTTGTTTTGCTTTGCTTGCATCCACGGCTTTTGTTTTACCTATTAAACTGTCTTTATCCCAACCCACGAGTTTTCTCACTTTCACTCTTCCAATTCTCTCCCCCATCCCACCAGAGGGGAGTGAGGGAGCGGCTGTGTGGGGCTTAGTTGCCATCCAGGGTTAAACCACGACACCATCCAGGGGGGCCTTGACCATCTTGAGGAGTCTGCCATGTGAACCTCCTGAAGTCCAACAATGCCAAGTGCAAGGTCGTGTACCTGGGTTGGGGCAATCCCCAGTATCAATACAGATGGGGGGATGAAGAGATTGAGATCAGCCATGCAGAGAAGGACCTGGGGATCCTGCAGGATTAAAATTGGACATGAGCCGGCAATGTGTGGTCACAGCCCAAAAAGCCAACTGTATCCTGGGCTGCATCAAAAGAAGGGTGGCCAGCAGGTCGAGGGAGGTGATTCTGCCCCTGTACTCTAATCTCGTGAGACCCCACTGGGAGTACTACGTCCAGCTCTGGGGCCCCCAGCATGAGACAGGCATGGACCTGTTGGAGCGGGTCCAGAGAAGGGCCACAAAAATGATCAGAGGGCTGAAACATCTCTGCTATGAGGAAAGGTTGAGAGAATTGGAGTTGTTCAGCCTGGAGAAGAGAAGGCTCCGGGGAGACTTTATTGCAGCCTTTCAATACTTATGGGGGGCTTATAAGAAAGATGGAGAGAGACATTTTACCAGGGCCTGTAGTGACAGGGCAAGGGACAATGGTTTTAAATTGAAAGAGGGTAGATTTAGATGGGACATCAGGAAGACATTTTTTACGATGAGGGTGGTGAGACTCTGGAACAGGTTGCCTAGAGAAGTTGTGGATGTCCCATCCCTGGAAGTGTTCAAGGTGAAGTTGGATGGGGCTTTTGAGCAACCTGGTCTAGTGAAAGACGTCCCTGCCCATGGTGGGGGGGTTGGAAATAGATGATCTTTAAAGGTCCTTTCCAACCTAAACCATTCTGTGATTTGATGGCTCTATATCTCACATATATGCCATTTAGGAGTAGGGTGTGAGAGAAGAAGAATAGGACCTAGGGCGAACTTGTCTGTAAAACATCAGACTACTGGCATATGGAGCATTCTTCATCTCTTTAACTAGCATGTCTGTAACTGAAAACTTGTTGCCTCCCAGTGTAAATGTAGGGTAATGCCATGCAAGCTAATGGTGTTACTCTGCATTTACACCACTGCACAGAGAGCAGAATGCAACTCCTTGTATTTAATCATCCCAATAATAACGGTTTATATTATAAATTCTGTCAGAGTTTGCACAGAGACAGATGATCAGCGATGGATGCCTTTGGATATTAGATGAGGAATGGATATTTATCATACCAAAATCTGGACATTTTTATATTAAATAGATGGCAGTAAAGCATTGCACAGTTTATAATCCTAATTAAATTGTTGTATTTTTAGTATGGAAACCTTGAAAACTACAAGCCTTGGTGATCTATGATGAATGATGCAGTCATTTTTGTACTGTAGAGTTAATGTCTTTTCTTGCTGTGCAGTGCTAATTTAAGGAAGGTTCACCCCAGACAGTCTAAGATTCTACTTCCTTTCCTTTCTAGTGTAGACATACAATACCAATAAGACAGTTTTGCTAAGTATTTTAACCTTTTTCTTGTAAGTAATACAGTGACAGTATGTATTGTGCATTATTGTGGGTGAAGTTTTTCCATCTTTCAGGTGGAAGAAAAATAAGTTTTCTACATAAGGAATATTTATGAAGTATTGAGTTCTCTCAACTATTTGACCCTGTCTGTCTATTAGTGAAAAAAATTTGCACTTGAAAATCATCAAAGACAATGAGCAGTTATTGTTACTTGAGACCACATGTCAGACCGAAAGAAAGACTTGAGCCACCTGTATAGGTTATAGGGATGTACAAAAATTCTGTTGAGTACTCACTCACTACTGGAAAGGCCCG
Source organism: Mycteria americana (assembly GCF_035582795.1). Taxonomy (NCBI): domain Eukaryota; kingdom Metazoa; phylum Chordata; class Aves; order Ciconiiformes; family Ciconiidae; genus Mycteria; species Mycteria americana. The sequence goes on from NC_134396.1 coordinate 57,213,435, forward strand.
AGCATATTACTGCATCTTCCTATGATACAGATCCCCAGGCATCTGCTACTCTGTGATGCATTTTTTTGCCAGAGCATCTATCTGAGCATGTTGGTGCCTAGCTCCAACACAAGCCCTACAGATGTCCAGATACGGAATGGGGAAGTCCTTAGATTTTCTTGTAGTCTTACTTAGAATCTACTTGTACTCATGTTTAGAATATGACTCACACACACTGAATGCTGAATTCACAGTGGCCATACCTGCTTTCATTCAAAAATGCACAAGTGAAAAGCACCCTATTGCAGAACAAAGATAAAAGATGTTTTAGAGCTACAACTTCATTGACTTCAGGACCAGGAGGAAAATGTACAGGAACTGGAAACTAGGTCAGATGAGTAAGTGTGAGGATGGAAGTACAGCATAAGCTTAAGAAAAAACAAAACACAAAACAAACACAAAACTAACAGGATAGCATGGCGTCATTTTATTAGGAGAAAAGGGAAGAGTTGGTTGACTGCCAAAAGGAGAAGAAAAATTATTGGCACATGAATTTGAGAAGGCCAAAGTTAGTATCTTTTGATAGTGATCTTTACCAAAGACATCAAAGACAATCAGAAAGCTAGCATAATCTTCAAAGGATAACACCTCAGTGTCTAACAGGGAAAGAATGGATTAGTGCCTAGGTAAGTAAGGTGTTCTCTAATCAGCTTGATATGAAACTACAGAGCTTTATCCTCCTTGAAGAAGTGCCTCCAGCAGTCTCAGAGCAAGCAGTAATTATCTTTGAGGACCAGTGAAGGTTTAGTGAGGCAATGGAAGAATGAACAAGAACAAATGTATTATATATCTTTAAAAATGAAAATAAAGGAAGAACTGAAAATCTACTGCCATTCTCTTCAGTTCCCAGGGAAAAACTCTGTAGAAAATGACAAAAAAAAAAATTTTGAATCTGGAAGAAACCAAGGAAAACAGTCAACATGAGTTTGCTAAGAATGAATGCAAAAGGCTTTTTAGTAGGGGAAAATCAGTAGGTATCATATTGGTAACAATATAGTGGTATTTTGCTACTGCTATATGATACTCTTACAAAGTATGTAGGCATAGTCCAGACCAAGCTTTTTAATCTCTATGCTCCCATGTTTGCTAAGCTATCCTTTGGCTGTTACTGTAGCATTCACTGTCAAAGTGGAGAGACATCAAGCGCAGGGATACAGTGCAGGGACTCATCTCTGAGTCCAGCACTATTCAATATCCTCAGGGAACTGGATGGTGGGCTAGAATATAAGAGCTGTATTTGAACTCCTGCCAGTGCCATATCCTTCTATAACAATAGCCACTGAGCAGATGCCCAGGAAAAATAGTAACAGGGCAAATATACTTTGTACTTTTCCCAGGTACTCCCCCAAGCCTCATACTTTTTTTATCTGAGGGGAATGTCATGAATCTAATGTGGTTTGTCTATCTAGAAGTCTTTAAAGGATGTCTCTTTAAAGTGCTTGCTGACTCTTCCATTGAACCTCAATACATGTTTTACATGACAGCATACACTGGTAGGGACTTCCAGAGTGCTACTACCTCTGGCAGCAAGAGTCACCTCTTTTTGTTTGTTTTGAATCCTGTTCCTTCCAGCTTCACTTGATGATCTTACATTCTGCGCTGGAAGATTAGTGAATAAGTACTTTTAAGGAGGCAGTTACATACTTTTGATCATCCTTATTTAGAAGCAGGTGGAGGTGAAATAAACATTAAGCTTCTACTGAAGCCGCATTTAGTTACGTAGCTCTAAGATGTGGGAATAAAGGCATTCTACATAATGGTTTCCTTGCAGCAGGCTAAGCTACTCCATGGATTGTCTCCTGTAATTACGAGAGCATGCATGCACCCCTTTCTAAGAGGGGGAATTATTACAAGGGCTAAGACCATGTACTATACTGTGGTCATGTTAACAACAGATAAGTTATGCTAACTTGTGCATCAGCTTGTGGAATGCTGACAGGGCAACCACCCTGAGGGAAAAAAGGATCATTATGTTTTAGTTCAGTGCCTTTGAGCACAAATGGCATTAAAGCAAAGAGGTTACTCAACATCTGCATTAAGGAAATTCTATACAGCCAGGGAAATCCCTTTCGGGGATCTATCAGATTCATTGTCTGACTTGTTTTAATTTCCTGGAAAGTGGTAGATAAGTGTGCAATTTATTTTCAGCAATGAGAAGCTTTAATTATCAGTAAGCTAAGAGTGTACATGTTCAAGAACAGGCTAATTGGGTAAAGCATCCTGAGAAAGGCGACCATGCATAAAAGCAATAAATAAAATTTAAATAGGATTTAACAAAATAACAAGCAATTGTACAGATCACAGCAATTAATACATGACCTATAACAATGAAAATACATGAAGTGGTGGTTTGGTTTTTTAGATTTTTTTAGGTTTTTTTTTAGGAATGTAATTTAAATATTCACATAAGATATTTATTGAAATTCTCATGGCTACTGATACTATCAGTGCACTAGTCTTGACAGTCATTAACTTAGATACTTTTGGGGACTAAAAAACCAAAGAGAATCATCCATACAACACTTATGAATTCTAGGAGATATGAAGCCTTTAATAGCAATTTTTCCTACAGATTTCTTAATACAAGAGACACATAATTCTACAATACGAACTCTTAAAGAGTTCAGAAGGACTGACTGTGGCCGATTGCAAGCAGCTTTTGGCAAACGCTGTGCACTGCTGACAATTATTTTTTTTCTCTAACAATTTAAAGTTAGAGCACATTTGAAGTGGGAAACAATATGGACTTTTGACTCCATAAGAAGGTCAGCTGCCTGACTCCTGGGAATCCAAATGACTTACTTGTACAGCAGTGTGGACTGCATTTGGAACTTTGATTGTCTCAAGCCTAAATTTTATTTACTCAGTGACAGCCTAGGCATGTTGAGTGAGATCCTGTCTTGGTGTGTATGACTAAAACCAACAGAACTATAAAAGGATTATTCCAGTTCTGCTTACTGTCGTTTTTGTACTGGACCTTGAAGGTGTTACTTCATCAGTATGTCAGTCCCCATCATGTTCGTGTAGACAGGGAAATAATTTGATTAACAGCAGAAGCTCCCACAGCACTAAGGTGCTCAGAAGTAGATGAAGAGGTGCAGATGGGGACATTCAAGACTTGTGCCTGTGCCTTCCTGTTTGGCAGGTCAACAGTGCAGAAGCCATTTAAGTTGACATAATGTTACAGTATAATAAAATAAGCCCCAAAGTTAAAGCTTCTGTATCTCATGTTTCTTCCTGGAACTATGACAAGTTGAGGAAATTCTTTTGTATTTGATGTCCACCTGTTCTAAAGTCTTTTCGGAGCCCCATCAGCATCAGTTTAAAGGTAAGCAGTAACTGCTCTGCTGCCCTACATTTCCCCTGATGGCCACTTTTCTGATGATTTCACTATAGAGAGCTTGTCAAACATAGTATATGCTGTCTCATTCTGTTACGTTTATCTTGGCAGTGGCTAGGGTAACAATCTCTTTTAATTGCTCTTTTGCAATTCTCATTATCTTATTATCCCATAAATGGTTATGTGATTAATTATCTGTGATTTGCTTAATACAATTTGAGGGACACTGGTAATGAGGAACATCATCTGCTTGGAGAAAGAAAGTAGGTCACTAAACACATCTTCATATGTCCTGGAATGGCTAATTTTGCAAAAATGTCCACATACTGGGAAATTTTTCACTGGTGTCCCTACAGATTTATCTATATTACCAGGCCACCACAATCCCCTAACAGGTTTATAACCTGCCTGGCTCTTAGTGATGCAGATGGAACCAAGCTATACTTAATATCACTCTGTGTCATGTTTATCACACCTTTTAGTATTGTGTCTAGAAGGGAGATCAAAGCAAGTAATGTCAGTTTCAGCTTTAATTTTGTACTGTTTTTTCACACCAGACTTTCTGACTGATTACAGTCAAATGACTGAATTTAACCCTACTGTGAACTTGTTGCAATGACAGTTGGACACCTTAGGACAAACAATAGGAGAGGACAGCTCCATAGGCCTTCACATGCAGTTGATACTGCAGTTCCTGAATATTTTGGGAAGGAAGATGAAACTATCTCAAATAACATTAGGTCTTTAAAAAATGATTGGAGATGGCATTTTTGGGGCTTTCTACATAACCAAGGCATAAACTCCGTGTGTGTATTGCAGTTTGCTTTAGCACTTGAAGAGTTTAATTTATATACCTATTGATGAAGAAAGAATTTCATGCCTATGCAGAATTTAGTAATACCTAATGGGATGCCATGATCTGTATGGGGTGTTTCAACTGGAGGTTGGGAAGAGAGACCACACTGAGGAAACTGTCCCATGCATATAACTTCTAACCAGTATTATAACTGATTAGAGCTAAATTTCTTTTCTGAATCAAGAGCTAATGCCTTAATTAGTCTGCACTCTGTCTTCCCTGTCTGGAAATTATGTGTGAAATACTCCTTGATCTTCTAACAGACATTTGTTGGAAGCAATAAAGGCACTTAGACATCAGGCAAGCCAGTGCTTGTAGGGCAAGAGGTGGTAGCTCTTAGACCAACTTATGTAGCTAGAAAAAAAGATAATCTTTTAGGCACACAATCTCTAGAATCATATACATACAGAAATAAAAGATACAGAATACATACATACATACATACATAAAAAAAATACACACATACATACATAAAAAACCCATACAGAAATAGCTATCTGCCAAGCTAGCTATAGGTTGAGAACATGTCTTGAGTTTAGCTTGTATTAAAAAACTAGACAATTTGGAGGGAAAGATGTCCTGTAGAAGTGATGTATGGGAGGTGTTAGGTAGGGGCAGCCAAGCAGCTCATTTAGCTCCTAGGGCAGAAAGATAGATGAGTAACTGTGGCTTCTTGCACACAAGGAAGTTAACCATATGTGGTCTCTGAGGAAGATTATGATGACCCATAAAACCAATGCTGAATCTGTGATTTTTAATATACAGTTAGTTTACTAACTTTAGAAACAGAAATAGAATAATTTCAGTTGGAAATGACCTACAACAATCATCTAGTCCAACTGCCTGACCACTTCAGGGCTAACCAAAAGTTAAAGTATGGTATTAAGGGCATTGTCCAAATGCCTCTTGAACACTGGCAGGCTTGGGGCATCGACCACCTCTCTAGGAAGCCTGTTCCAGTGTTTGACAACCCTCTCAGTAAAGAAATGTGTTGTCATGTCAACTCTGAACATCTCCTGATGCAGCTTTGAGCCATTCCAACGCCTCCTGTCACTGGATACCAATGAGAATAGATCAGCACCTCCCTCTCCACTTCCCCTCCTCAGGAAGCTGTAGACAGCAATAAGGTCACCCCTCTGGATGCATTCAAGTACCTTAACAACCTTCTTAAATTGTGGGGCCCAGAACTGCACACAATACTCCAGGTGAGGCCGCACCAACGCTGAATACAGCGGGATAATCCCCTCTTTTGACCGGCTGGCTATGCTGTGTTGGATGCACCCCAGGATGCGGTTTGCCCTCTTGGCTGCCAGGGCACACTGCTGACTCGTGTTGAGCCTGCTGTCAGCCAGCACCCCCACGTCCCTTGCTGCAGGGCTGCTCTCCAGCCACTCCTCTCCCAATTTATACTTGTGCCTGGCATTGCTCAATCCCAGGTGCAGAGTCCAGCATTTGGACTTGTTAAATTTCATGTCATTAATGATTGCCCAATGCTCCAATCTATCTAGACCCCTCTGCAAGGCCTCTTGTCCCATGAGAGAGTCAGCAGCACCTCCCAGTTTGGTGTCATCAGCAAACTTGCTAATGGTGTGTTCAACTCCTGCATCTGTCTCATTGGTGAATATATGGAACAGAACTGGCCCCAGAACTGAGCCCTGAGGAACACCACTGGTGACTGGTCACCAGCCAGATGTAGCCCCACCCACTACAACCCTTTGAGCCCTGCCCTTCAGCCAGCTCTTTACCCAGCACACTGTGTACCTGCTCATCCCACAGTTGGACAACTTGTCCAGAAGGATGCTGTGAGGGACAGTATCAAAAGCCTTACTAAAATCCAGAAAAACTACATCTGCCACGTTCCTTTTATCCGCTAGGTGGATGAAGGTTCCCAGACCTGTCTTTTGAGGATGTTTGTAAGTGCAGACTAAGACATCAGACTGCCTCCCCATTGGTCACTGTCTATGTCTGTCCTTTTTAGTCTGTGTGAAGTAATTTCAGTGTTTATCGTGTGCTCAGTTTCACCCACCTTGTTTCTGCTAGGGTGCAGCAAGGTCCAACTGTTCAGTAAGGGAAGGTGGGCTGGGAGCCAAGCAAGGTAACAAGGCAGACAGGAGCAGGGACCTCACTGAAAAGGAGGTGGGATGCGGAGCAGCAAGTCCAGGTCAGGATCAGTGCCAGAGGCAGTGATCAGGGTCAGACACAGCCCAGTGTACATTTTATTCTAGATGTGGACTCATGGATTTTGATGTTTCTGTTTTGGATAGGCATCTACTATTGCTCAGTGGATGCACTGGCAAACTTTGGTACATGGCTTGTTCTTGGTCTTTGTTGCTTTTAGTGTCTATGGATAAAGGCTATCACTATCATTATGGGAACATTTGACAAACCATAGTACAGACTCTTAAATGAGGGGAATCAGTAGAAACTTTCTGAGGACAAGTGATGCTTTGAGAGATAATACCATTTCAAACAATATTCCCTATCAGACCATGAGTAGGTATTAGTTAACCAAGAAATCTCAACAGTTTAAACCACTCATTCTCACCTATCAGAAAGGCTGTCACATACGAGGGGTTTCTGATAGGTCTTGGGATAAACTTAACTTCAGGAAGTTGCTGTTTCTATTTGGGCTTCTCTTTGCAGCTTTCTCTCTCATTCAAGGCAAGCAGCATTGCCTTGCAGCACTATCTACCCTTCTTTGGCCAACATGCAGTGGACATGCCCATTGCACAGGATTGTAAGCCATCCTATGGCATAGGAAAAGCTTGCTTAGTAGAAGTGATGTTTCCCTGTTCACTAGCCACAAACTGTACAGTCTGAACAGTCTCTTTCTGGAAGTGAGAGACAATTCCACGCTCATCTCATGACAATGTGTTCCCTCTAAAGCTGGAGGATACAACAAACTTTTAAACTCATTTCTTACTCTATGGCTCTTCTGCTTGGTTGTAAGGAAAAGCCCAATTAAAGATGCTTCAGTAATCACACACAGGATTCCATTTTATGGATGGTTGAATTGGAAAATAAAAAGTCATTACCTGTGAAATATCCTAACTGAATTCTTGATGGCAGGGTCAAATGTATTTTTTTAAGTAATGTTTAAAAAATAATATAGTTTCAAAGTATAGTTTCAAAGGTGGTGGTGGTGGTGTGTTAGTTTTTTGTAATTTCCAAATATACCTTTCAGTGGTACTAGTATGTTCTGAAGGTTAATGTGCATTTTTCAAGTTCAACAGGTGATGGACATATGTGTGGAGCATGTAGTTTGCAACAGAACACATGAAGTTTTTACCTGTTGCAGAAGAAGCACAGAAACATGAATCTTGAATCAGGCAGATCTGAAGATCACAGCTTCTGAAAAACTGGGTTTAAAAAGTAGACCTGTCCAGTGTTTGAAAGCATACTCTTGCTCTGCTTTGAACAGTGCATGTAAATCTGGCACTTCTGCTCAAAAAGTTACTTTTCTGAAGCTATTCAATAATTTTTATTTTGTGATTTTAGAAACTTTTTTTTCTATTGCTACTTTGTTCTTGTTAGCAATGGAAATACAGAGAGCTGAGTGTCATATTTTTCCCATGTATCACTAAAAGAATTACCAACAGAGTTTCAGTCAATGGTAACTCTAGAAATAATTTCTGTAAAGGTAGAAAAAAAGGTGTTTTAATGGGTGTCACAATTACACTGGAAAACATGTTTGCAGAGCTCTGAGAGTACAAATTGTCCTGAAAACAATCTTTATTACAAGAACAGAATCAGCCCATCTTTACTCTCAGCATCTAGACTGGGGTGATAGAAGAGGGCAATTGAAAACATGGGTGTATTCGAAAACAAGCAGGACTGAAGAAGATACTGATGGGCAAAAGTAGCCATGGAACCACTGTATTGTTTTTACTGTCATTTACAGTGACATTACTTTACTAATACTTTGGACTATTTATTACTAAATTTCACTATCATTAATAATAATATTCATAGTAATCACTGTCATCATCATCATCACCATCATTGTCATTCCTTTCCCTTTGTCCTCTGTCCTTTATTCCTTATAATATGGTATGATCTTTTTCATGTTTACTCATTGCTAAAACATTTTGTAGGGTGGTAAGGAGTGGCATTTGACAGCTGCCAAAATCTCTCCCAGTGCGGAGTGAACAGCAGTGAATCTTGCAGCTGTTCAATGGCACTGGATGGGAGTAGGATCTTGGCTAATGCAGCTCTCATTATGTACAGAGCTGTTTATCAAAGCTCCCTGCCATCAATAAAAAATATCAGAAACATACAAGGCCAAGTGTTGAGATCTGATTGGAGGAGCAATTGTTTTTACTATAATAGACATTGCTTCCTGTTCCCTTGCCTCCATACACAAAGAACATTTTATCACTCCTCTTACTTTGGGCATGGTTCTTTTTTTGATTTCTGCTATTGACCATTAATTTTTTAATATAGTGCCAAAGTGGGCATAGCAACCAGGACCATGAACTTCCATGGCTTGGCAAACGGCACTCAGTTCTGCTATTTGGGCTTTTAGGAGACTCCTGAGCCTGAACCTGTGGACCAGTGAGCCTCAGGTCACCCCGGTTATATGTTCTCCCTAGCCAGGGAACCTTGTGCTGTACCTCATATTGCTCTTCTGGCCATCGCTTGTAAGAAGATGTCACTGTAAGATGAACAAATTTCTTTACCTATGAGTACAGCAGATACAGGACATCAGGTTCGGCAGCCCTTGGAACACATGCACTGATGGAACTATGCTGAGTGATATACAAGCAAGTGGGAAGTAAATCAGTACCAGTTGGTACCACAGCAGACCATGGTTCAGGCATGTTTCTAGAGACTACAGGACTGCAGCCGTACTGCAGTGGCCGTTTTATCTGAAAACGAACTTCACATGAGACTTATTTGTTTTTATATATCCTGAGGCAGAATTTGAATTTGTAGCTGTTGACAAAAGAGTTTGTCTTGCAGTGGAGTATCCAGACCAAAATTGTTCTAATTTGTAACTAATGTATTTTTTACCTCTTCAGTGGAATTGAAAAAAAAAATTGAAAAAACAGAATTGAAATTACAGAATCACAAAAATCACAGAATCGTATAGGTTGGAAAAGACCTTTGAGATCATTGAGTCCAACCATAAACCTAACACTACCAAGACCACCACTATACCATGTCCATAAGTACCTCATCCAAACGTCTTTTAAATACCTCCAGGGATGGTGACTCAACCACTTCCCTGGGCAGCCTGTTCCAATGCTTGATAACCCTTTCAGGGAAGTAAAATTTCCTAATATCCAGTCTAAACCTCCCCTGGTGCAACTTGAGGCCATTTCCTCTCGTCCTATTGCTTGTTACCTGGGAGAAGAGACCGACCCCACCTCTCTACAACCTCCTTTCAGGCAGTTGTAGAGAGCGATGAGGTCTCCCCTCAGCCTCCTTTTCTCCAGGCTAAACAACCCCAGTTCCCTGAGCTGCTCCTCACAAGACTTGTGCTCTAGACCCTTCACCAGCTTCGTTGCCGTTCTTTGGACATGGTCCACTCTGAACCAGTTGAGAAACTCAAGGGTTTTCTTTCTTTTTTAATTGGGTAATGTTTACTTCCAATTGCATTTTTTTGTAGACTGAAAAGAATTAATAAACTCTATGGGTACAAGTGATACAAAATGTCTTTGTCATGATGTTGGAATGCTGCTTAAGAAAAGGTTATTTTGGTCCAGCTGCAATTCACAATACACTGTTTCTTTGCCTAAGGTGAACGGGATATTTTCTCCATGGGCTGGGATGAAAGAAGACAGCAACTGAGCATGTGTTTTATGCTATTCAAGGATCAGCTTATTGTGGCATTCAAGAGTAACATACACCACATACTTATCATGCTCATTAAGAGCTGATACTAAAGCTTCATGGCAAGAAAAGGTCTGTATGACTAAATGGCTGACCCATACGCTGAAGCCAATTTATTTCTTTTCTTTTAGTTTTAGTTATCATTGGCTCATATCTTAAATTACAGAAGCAAAAATCAAGACAGACTGAGACTGCACACTGGATGAAAAGTATCTTTAATATGAAATTTCAATTTCTGAGACAGACATTAAATAAACCACAATTAATACTCACTACTTTTGCTAGTTTCATCTGAGCTGAGACACAGAAATTACTACAGAAAGCCACTGATTTAGTTAAAAGGCAATAAAATGTTTTGTTTTATTATGAAAATGAAAACAGATTTTTTTAATAAGGCTACCTTGTTTACTTCATGTATCTTTAAAACACCCAGGCAGAGCACAGTAATGAAGCATCCAAAACATCTGCAAATGAAAGCCCAAAGAACCACCTTTCATACTGTATTTTAGCAGTTTTATCTACACATTTTCCTGTCACTTCTTAACCTTGTACATTATTATCTGCTTCTTATTGACTACTCAAATTATTTATGTCAAGTATGTAGCCTTTGTTATTATCCTGTTTTTATTATGACTCATATAGTTGCACATGAGCAGGACTTGTCCTATCTAAGCATAATGCCTTTAAAAAGATTTAAATTTCAGTGTCTAAAGACTTGCTTAGTTTTGAAGAACTGTTGCAGTAGAGGCAAAAATGTCACCCATTTTCAAGAATGCTCATTACAATTGCTTTTCCGATAATAGTGGCTATATGTGTGCCCCAACATTTGTGGACAACTCTATTAGATTCAACAGTTTCTTGCTTTACTTGTGCAGAAAGTGCCTCTGGTCTGCTACTGTGTATGAGGCAATGACAGCACTTCCCAGGGAGATTTTCCTTCAGGTTAGTGTCTCTGCCCTCTGCAATAACACAGGTTGGTCAGGAATGAGAGACAAGATTAAGGGTTGTATTTTTTTAAAGATTAAATCTGACCTATGAGTTTAAGATTGAAGGTGGCTGTGTTCTAACATTGAATAAATTCTTTGATTCTAATGTTCCCGTGTTGAATGCTGAGTTTGCTATTCATGGTCTGGCTGTAGTTAGATATGACACTAAAACATTACACTGTTCTTGCAGTTTTGGTAACAG